>NC_135783.1:123353946-123518946 GCF_051106095.1 Pogona vitticeps
TCCGGTTCTGCCACTGCCATGGCACACTGCCCGCCATTTGTCGCCCCCCCCCCCCCAGTTTGGGCCCAAAAAGGTTCTCCGCCGCTGGCCTAAGTCATAACATTCATAGGGCTGTTGTTGAAACCCATCCACAGGGAAAATGTACGATCCACAAGCTAACTGTGTTCTCTCTGTGGCAGTGGACTCGCTGTCTTGAATTATGGGTTAAGCAGCAAGGAGGGTGGCATTTTCATAACCAGAAGAAAAGTAGGCCTTCCATTAACATAACTGAATTCCAGATCCATCATGCCGGGAAATTATTAGTAGTTATATGCGTGTCAGATTGTTTGCTTGATTTGCTTACACTCGGGGTAAATTTAAGAAGTCTGTAATTCTGTGATTAAAGGTTAGTAACATTTTTCTATTATAAACTTCTGTTTTCATCAGTTTATAACCTGAGGTGAGGGGGAATGGAATGTTTCCATGCAGATACTGGCAGACGAGATCTCAAGGCTTGGTAATGCTTTTCGGCCTCGGTTGCTTGGGGTTTTTAGAAACATGTTGTTTGTTCTTCTTTAGCAACACCTGCTAAATGGAAAAATGCTCCAGGGTCTTAGATTTTAATGTAAACCATTTCCTTGCTGGTATTCCACACAATTTACTTCTAGTGCTACTCACCACTTCACAGAGCTAATATCTAATTCAGTAACCACTCATTATCTTTAATGATCAGGCATGCATCATTGCTGGATCAAATTTAGAAAGGAGTATTAATGTAACTATGGAACAGCCCGTCAGGCAACAACTTTTTGCAGCTTTTGTAGACTTGAGATTAAGACGACTTCTTCTTTTAAATCCCCTGGTGTACAGTTTTTCTATAAAAATTCTCCTGTTCTGGCTGACTATAATGATCTTGCATTTTGGTCTTGCTGTTCATGTACTTTGATGTTTCCATACTGTAATTTGCTTTTCCACTTTGTGCTTTTTAGCAAAGATAACCTACCGTAATAGCTGTATAGCTGTAAATAAAAGATACAAAAGAAATCCCTGCTGTTTTCACCCTATGTTACTAGTATGTCCAGCATACATACTAGTAATGTTCTCTAATTCTCTTGAGTGGCAAGAAATTCAAGGTATCAACATGGCAAGGTATCATTTCCTGTTGATGAGAAGGCCTGAAGACTTCAGGTGGTTTCGTGATGTTTCTTTTATTTACAAATGCAGGACACAAGTGGAAGCAAAAAGGCAGTCCAACAAACTGGCAGAAAATCGTCCGTCTCTCTCCTCGCATTCCTAAAGAGAATTCTTTCATCTTAAGGTGTTCTATGCTTGTTCATGCTCCCTGAAAAAGCCTCTTCACTTCCTCTCTGTTTCTGTTTCTTCAGACTGCAAACCTGGCTCAGTTTTCTTCCCCTGCCTTTTTTGCAAGCCAAATGGCACAGGTTTCCCAAACTCAGATGGGTGTTACATTTGAAAAACTGTACAGATGTTTCTAGCTATTGGAAGGATATTTTCTGTGGTGTGATATCTGTGACTTCCAGCATTAATAAAAATATCTGAAATGGATTGCCAGCTGACTCTCTTCCTGTTCCTTTTTGTTTAATTATATTGCAGGCTTATCTCCTTTTCTTGCAATATTGTTGAGGAATAGGTAGAAAATGTGATTTGTTTGAAGACAGTAAATTGCTCAGTGTGAGATGAAGCATTGGTGTTATTCTCCATTGCGCCTTGTAGGAGAAGAACCAGCTTATGTGATCTTGGGCATACTATGGCTATAACGGGAAGGAAACGGTAACTCACTTATGATCACTCTATAGTGTGGAAAGAATTGTCCTAAGCTAGAATTGTTGTTATTAGATGAAGGGCAACTGTAGTGAAAAGAAAATGGGACTAGGTAAAAGATGGGATCTCCTTCACAGATTGCTGCCTTGCCGTGGCGAAGGGGCTTGAGTAACTCAGAGACGCTATGGGCTATGCCGTGTAGGGACACCCGAGATGGACAGGTCATAGTGGAGAGTTCTGACTAAACGCAATTCACCTGGAGCAGGAACTGGCAAGCCACTCCAGTATCTTTGCCAGGAAACATACGAGGGTTCTTCATCTGTGTTGAAAATCTGTGTCGTTCCCCCCCGCCCCCGTAGCATCTCAAAATAGCAGTTTATGGGGAGGCCAAGGGAACTATATTCATTGATCAAACACAGTTGAATGGGACAATGCGAGATGTTACAGAACATCCACAGGTACCTATTCCAGTCCTCTCTAGACTGATGGAACACATGAATTTACATTGGGCTGCCCTACTTGGAAGCTGCCGCTCCTAGCTTCTTGCTTTTCCTTTCCATATTGATATTCTGCCTGGAACAGGTACTGGAATGTTGTGACCAGAGCTTGGAAATAATTTGTCAGTTATAATTTGTTAAATATTAGTTTTATAATGGATTAAATTAATTTAATATTTTCATTTCAGTGTTATCTAGGTTTTGTGCCCTTATTTTTTTATTTGTGTGTGTGTGTGTGTGTGTGAGAGAGAGAGAGAGACGAGAGAGAGAGAGAGAGAGAGAGAGAGAGATATTTGCCCAAGATGTCCAAGATGCTGGACAGTTTTCCCTCCATTCATAAACATTTATTGGTAGGTGAATCCCTCTGTTTTCACCAGAAAGGTTGCTGGGGGTGTGAGGCTTAAACCAATCCAATTAATCCTTGATGTGGGGGCGCTCACTACCTTGGTACATTCGCTCGTAATCTTGAGATTAGACCACTGTAATGCGCTCTACGTGGGGCTTCCTTTGAGGCTGCTGCGGAAACTACAGGTGGTGCAGAATGCTGCGGCCAGACTTCTCAGTGGTGTGAAAAAATACCAACATATTTCACCCACTCTGGCCGCATTGCATTGGCTGCCCATCCGATTCCGCATCGACTTCAAAGTGTTGATGCTCACGTATAAAGCCCTAAATGGTTTAGGGCCTCGATACTTGGCGGAACGCCTACTCCCACCAAGATCTACCCGTGTCACTCATGCGAGCCAGGAGGTGAGGCTGAGGAGCCTGACGCCGAGGGAGGCCCAGAAGGAAAAGACAAGAAATCAGGCCTTCTCGGCGGTGGCTCCTCGCCTCTGGAACAACTTACCTCCTGTGATCCGCGGGTCTCCCTTGCTGGGTATCTTCAAGAAGCAATTAAAGACATGGTTGTTCTGGCAGGCCTTTCCATCATACACCTCTTGACCGCCCTCTTCTTTTTCTTTTTGTTTGTCTTACGTATTATGTGATTTAATGTATTGCTTTCATCTCTTAGAATTGTCTATTTACGTTGTCTTGTATTATTTTTATGGTTGTTTGCCGCCTAGAGTGGTCCTTTCGGACCAGATAGGCGGGGTATAAATCAAATAAATAAATAAATAAATAAGATGAAAAGAGAGAACCTGGAGTCAGGATTTCAAAACCAGTGTAGCAGATAAAAACTAGAGGGTTGGGTTTAAATTCCATTGAACTCCTATTTCATTTTGTGGAGAGGTGTGTGTGTGTGTGTGTGTGTGTGTGTGTGTGTGTGTGTGTGTGTGTGTGTATGTGCATGAACTATGCCCCTTTGTTTGAAAAACTAGGGTGTGAAATCCAGCCCACAACTGCATCAGCCGCAACTTTAAAACAACAACCTTACTACTTCCTGCCTGATCTAAGACAAATACGTATATGGCAAAATTCATCTCACCAAGAACTTTACATCTAAGAGGAACCTCCTGGCAAAACCATCTTGCCATGAACTTTTGGACTTTTGGTACTTACTGTGAAGAAGTGGCGTTTATCCACAAAAGCTCCCTTAATGTATGATTTTTTTAATGTTTTATTGGTGACCTATAAAGGGATCTTCCTCATGAGAAGAGAAGACTCCCTGGAAAAGCCCCTGATGTTGGCAAAGTGTGAAGGCAAGAGTAGAAGGGGACGACAGAGGACGAGATGGTTGGACAGTGTCTGCGAAGCAACCAACATGAATTTGACCCAACTCCGGGAGGCAGTGGAAGACAGGAGGGCCTGGTGTGCTCTGGTCCATGGGGTCACTACGAGTCGGGCACGACTAAACAACGACAATAAAAGGATCACCTATTCTTGTATTTGATTTGGTGGACTATATTGTGACCCAAGATTTACTTGCACACTGTATCTTCGAGACATTTCTCCTGCCCCTGTCTCTTGTTCATCTGGACATTTATTGCCACTCTCTTGGAAGGAATTACCAAAAGTACCTTCCTCTGGAGGAAAAAGGAAAACTCATTCTGCTTCTTCCCAGCTGAGATAAAAGAGGAGCAATCCCACAGTGTTTTCCAGATACAATACAATCAGATGTATAACCCAGGGGATACTGTTTGGGATTGCTTTGGAAATAAATTTGCATTTGTATATTTTCAGTCTTTTTCTGGTAAAGACCTACAGCTTCAGCTGTGAGAACGAAAGTGAAACCTATTTTTCATGCAAGCAGCCAGGTTAGCTTGGACCTCTTAAAGTACCAACTAAAGAACAAAAGCTTTCCCCCCCCCCAGGAAATTATGATATAAAGGAACGTGAGGGACTTAAAATCCTCCAGATCCAAGTCTTCCAAAGCATGAGCCACACATGCTTGAGCAATTATCTCTCATCTTCCCGAAGGATTAAATTGTTGGACCTGAATGGACTCTGTAATGATCGAATATTTAAATTGATACAGTGGGGTCTTGACTTAAGAACGGCTCGAGTTAAGAACATTTTGACTTAAGAACCACTCTCACAGGAAAATATTGACTTGACTTACATACTTAGATTTGAGTTAAGAACTGAAAAAAACCCGCGTGGGAGGCAGGGAAAGTGCAAAATGTGAACTTTCAGTTAACTGTTGGCCAATGAAAAGGGTGCCTGTCTGCTTCCTCACTCCTCCCTGCGTTTAGAGAGTGGATTGGGAGACAGTCTTCAGACTGCCTGGCACTGTACTGCCTGGACTGTCTTTTCCCTGCCTTCCCTGAACCTTTCTTGACCTAAGAAAAAAAAATCCCCCTCTAGTGGTTGAAGGCGGAATAGCAGCTTCCCATTAGTTTCTATGGACGGAAAAGAGCAGATACGGATCAAATGGTCTTCAATGTGTTCCTATGGGAAATGCAGATTTGACCTGAGAACTTTTTGACTTGAGAACCGCCTTCCAATATGGATTAAGTTCTCAAGTCAAGACCCCACTTTATGGTCTTGTAAGAATAAACAATTATTGTAAAGAATTTATATTTAGCCAGTTTACATGGGTTGTTTTATTTGGGTTACTTGGGTGAGCACCATGTTCCTCTTATTTGGGTGGGCCCACTTTTATATCCTTCTTGTCACTGGGTAAGAAACCGCTATACCTTTTTAGTTCACTGGTTCCATTGGTCCCTCTGACCAAATACGGTGACTTCTCCAATTCTACAGGAGGCAATTTCGATATTGTACAGTAGGTGATCTCATTATTATTCCTCTTGATGTGACTGTTTGGATGGAGGCTGGTGAAGAAACACCATTCAGAGTCTTCAGTCTCATTCTATATGAGAACTTTGGTTCAACTTTCAAGAAGCTTATAAGGGGTGGGTCACACATAGGCATTTCTCAAGGCAATGCAAAAGAATCTAAAACAATTCTAGACACTGCTCAGCTCTGAGAAACCACAAGCACAGTTGGACTTATCCAACAAGTTTAAGTCTGCCCAGAAATGGAGTCTGGTCAAGATTTTTCCTGACACCACATTTAGAAATAACTGCTTTCCTCTCCAATACTCACATTGTATGGTTTTAATAATATTACATTTTAGAGATACTAAAACTTTTCCATCTGCTTACTACAGACTAAAATGCTGCTCCTTTATTAATTCTTTTAAAATATGTATGTACTGTATTTGGAGGAAAAGGGTACACTTTATGACCTGTCCCTGACTATTTTCTTTCATTAAAAAAATAAACTATGTAAAAGAGCAACACATTAATAAACATCTCTAGGCAGAACCTGTTGCATTTTGCAGTCATGTACTGGCAATTGCATAAGCTGTAGGAGGCATTTTGATGGCTTCCTGTCTTGCACACATTAGTTGTCTGGCTGTGTGATGGAGTACACTATTGAGTGTGTGACTGACATCAAGAAAGTTGCAAAAAAAATATATGCATTGTTACACTTGCAGCTTTTTGGAATTTGGCAACTGAGTTCCACGAGGTGTCGTCCTAGGTACAAGACTGCACCCTTCATTTCCAGTAAGCCATTTTTGTTCCAAATGATGCAGCAGAGAAATGTTTACATCTCTAAGGTGTCCTTTGTACAGTCCCCCGCCTACCACACTTTTTAAAGAAACTAAGATGTATGGACCTTAGAAAAAAGCCATCAAGCTATGGTATAAGGAAGACATCACTAGTATGCGTATGCAGAGAGCAGATCCATTTGGAACTTGATTAATTATTAATTTTGCCTTCGGGTATTTTCCTTCAGTACCAAATCCTATAGGAATGATTGTAGTGTAATTTTTTAAAGTTCCTGTGGGGAAAAGTACCATATTGGGCAACACAACCATCATATGAAAAATAGATTATTTTCAATTAAACAAATGATATAAAGAGGTTTTGAGTATAGCTGGTAATAATAAATTAATGTGTAATATCAACGTAAGGAAGGGACTGATAATGAAAATAGTTTTACAGGTATTTGAGGAGAATTTATTGATTTTTTTATTTAATAAAGAGGAAAGGATGTGCAAGAGTCAATACCATTTTGGAAGGGAAATGGGACCCCAGAAAGGGGAGAAAAATGGGTTGTATTTCCAAATGGTTCCAGTAGTGGGGGAGCACTTTATGTATAATTGTTTTTGATAGCTTGTGTTATTAATTTTTTTCTTTAGGTTTGCATGTTTATGTTTTATGTTTGTTATTAAATTAAAAAATAACAAACACAATCTTTTAAACATACCAATAACAAATACTTCAACAGAACAATCCATGTGTCATTCTCCATAATCCCGTTGCTTATTCAAAAACTGATGATATAAGTCAATAATTCATTAATTCTAATTCATTATATTAACAGATTTCATCTCGCAGCAATACATCAATCTCCCTCTTTCCAATGTTTAATATAATTTTTTTTTCAGACTTCATCTTCCAAGCAATAGCCATGCTCTCCTGCCCAAGATTTCCCCAACCACAAAACAATTGCCACTAATGAAAACTATGCCCCATAGCAAAATGTGGATCTACTCACAGATAATATAGGGAAGCAAAATGGTAGATCACCCGAGTGGCCGTTAAAAGCTTCTATGCCACTGTCTACCCATATGTATCAGAAACAGAGAAAAAAATGTTATTCATTATATCATAAAACATACTCCCTATATGTGCAGGATTTGTAGTGTGTTCTGTCAAATTGCCTGTGATCAGTCATTGTTACAAGATTTGGTACATGAAAGTTGAACATTACAATGACAGCATAAATTTAATGCACATTTTGAAGGCATTCTATTTAAAGCACAGTATATTTAGCACACTTTAGATCTTCTTGTTTCCGTCACACATGTGTTCCTACCTTGAATGTGGCATTTGTCTTGTAAGAGCAATTATCTGATAATCATGGAAAGCCTCAAATGTATGCCCTTGCAAGGAGGTCTTCCATTTACAGTATAATAGAAGCACTTTCAAGAGTGGGGGTTGGGAAGAGATTAAGCAACAGATGTGAAAGTTTTTCCTCTACATTTAAATAGGTTTATATTCTCTCAGCAAGTGTGGGCCAAGCCTGGTCCAAGAAAGGTTTAGTGTGCCAGATGCTGCATGTGATTAGAGATGTTATACAGCTGTTTCCCATTTCTTTTTACAGTGATCACATAAATGCACAGTAAATGTACTGGAATATATACTGTACTTTAGCAATCACTGGAGGAAGTTACTGGAAGGGACTTAATTTAATGTGCGTATCAGTTTGTGATAGGTGATGGTCATGTCAGCAAATGTGAAGGGTAGGTACAACAGCAAGATAACTTGGCTCTGTGATACTTATTTACCTTCAATTTCTAGAGATATTCATCCTGTCATATTAAAAGAGAGGCACCATGGGTTGAGCAATGGATGGATGTTTCAGGTAGCTCTGTCCATTGTGAGGTTCCAAGTCAGCATCTGTTCCTACAGAAACGAGGCCCTAGCTTCTACTTTGGTGTCTGTGTAACACTTTCGTTCCCTCTGCACAAGCCTTTGCCCAGTTGATTGGCTCTTTAATTTTCTCCTCGGAATTTCATGAAATGAAGGTGATGGTTATGAAATGAAAAGTCCAGTTAAACAGCTGGAGTAACTCACTCCCTCAAGGGACGTGGAATTTGACTGGGCTGCAATGCTTGCCAATCGCTGCCCTACCTTCACCATTCTCTGACCATGGCAAGCCTGTGACGGTGTGCTTGAATTTAGTTTTATCAGCTATACATCGTGAATGGCTTTTAAAAGATTAATCGTACTAGTAAGTTTGTCATATAGGCTTGAAAAAACATCTGACTAAAAATGTTCCTGGTTAATTAGTTACATCTTAAATCGTACGTTCTTTGATGCCTCTCCTTCTGTTTGACTCAGCCTCAAGTTGGCCGATGGTGTTGTGTAACATCAGCGATTAATTTTGCTGGAATGCAAGGGGGCCGAGCATGGAGATGAACATGCTGATGATCAAAGTCAAAGCTTGCTGACTGACAAGAACACTTGTGTTTTCATCCTCAGTACTTTTCTGTTATCTGTAGATAGGTAGCTGGTGAACAAGCTTGGCCCACTGGCTGCGAATTACTTAACAACAACAACAGCAGCAATAATGTGCTGTCAAATTAATTCTGACTTATGGTGACCTTTTCCAGGGTTATCCAGGCAGAGAATACTCAGATGTGATTTTCCATTCTCTTCTGGGGGCGCCCTGGGACTATGCAGCTTGTCCAAGGCCACATAGGTTGGCTCAACTTCACAGGAGGCCCAGAGGAACTCCCAACTTCTGGCTCCACAGCCAGATACCTAAACCACTTAATTACTTCTCTTATAATAATCTATGCCTAAATTGATCATAAGAGCATTTTTTGTAGAAAGACCACAACTAACTCTATCCCCATTCCAGCCTTACATAGTATAGTTTCCTGAACACAAGGAAAGGGGAGCAGCCGCCCGACTCCCTTCAGTGTTGTGAATGATGACAAGCCTGAAGAGAAAAGGTTTTAGCACAAACCCTGGAAAATCCTTGGAGAAGTTACTGCAACTTCGAGAATCCTTGTCAGGACCAATTTAGGGGTTATAGTTCAAAACAAGAACCCCACAAAGCAATTCTGAGCTCTGGCCTTGGTTGTGTAAACTTTGATTTGTAAACAGCTGCAGTCCAGCTGATTAGTCTGAATATAAAGTTAATTTCTCAAAAGGGCAGTGTTGAATTCTTGAGTTCTTTGAAGCAATGCTGTCTGCTTGGGATATCCTGTAACTCATTCTGAATTCTGTGGGAAGCCTATTGAGAGTATTCGTTGTACTGTAGGTTGGATTCAACTCTATATAGATTCTAAGATAATTTTCTTTTGTTGCCACCTGCACATTGCTGGACTGCTTTTTGTGCATGGAAAGGAAAATATTGCATGAAGCAAATTAAAGACTGATCTTTTGTGTCTTAACATATCTTTGGTGTTATGTTCCAGGAACTGCTTGCATGGGGATTTCCTGAATTTGTAAAAATTGTAGAAGTTGGTCCAAGAGACGGATTGCAGAATGAAAAGGTAACTGAACAATGAGGGTTGTAGTTGTCTGAGACAGATAGTATCATATCAATAAAAGCTAGACAGGAGAGGTTGCTGACGACGGTACTGTAGTCTTTTTGTTCATTTATATCTTTTGGGTTTTTATACTCTGCTTCCAACCCCGTATTAAGAACTGATAACTTTTTCATCAGTGTTTTGCAGAGAATTAGTTAGACAAAAACTTGGCTTGGGGGGTGGGATTGAAAAATAAAATAGAACTGAGAAGAGCAGCAACTTCCCCAACATTCCTTGCTCACAAATAAAAATGTGTGAATAGCATTGTGCCTGAAAACTAACAAAGAAAAGGACAGTGATTCTCCTTTCTTCAGTGCTTTGAGGTGTAGCACTCCTGGGCAACAAATCCTATCCCAAGATCATTTCTTATGGCAGTAATGCTAATTGGGACCCTTGGGAACAAAGGTTCTCTGTATTAATTTGCAGATATATTATAAATGATAAATATGTTAGTAACTGCCTTTGTATTCTGCCCCACTGCAGAAGGTTCTCTAACTGGCATCCTGAAAATATAAAAACAAGCAGAGGCAATGTTGGTTTCTTTGTGTTTTTTTCCAGATATTATGGACTTTGCTGGTTTAAATATGTGTAGCATTTAGAATGTGAACAACACATGAAATTTGTGGGTAAATGTGAAGGTTGTAAATTCACTCAAACATCCAAGTGAAAAAAACACATATACCAATGGCTGGAATCCCATTTCTTGACTTAGTAGGTCACAAATAGGCCCCATTGAATCAATGGAACCTCGAGAGGGGTTGACTCACCAAATTCTCACTGGTTCAGTGGGCATGCTCTAGTTGTGTTTCCCTATGCTAATCAACAGGATTTCAGCTGTTGAGATTTAGGGCTGCCAGACCTCAGGGCACTGGCTGAAGCCTCAGAGTTGCTATCCTTCCTCAGGTCTCCAGGCAAGGAGACAAATCTCAGGGTGAGCAGTGCTGCCGAAAGAGAACATTTTATTTTATTGTCTGCCTGGCTGCCCACCTCCTCTCCATTCCCAACTAGTTGCAGGACTCCCTGCCTCAGCATATGAGTTTTGCAAGCATAATATTTGTTTAGGTGATAGTATAGTCAGTTCTCATATTCCACCCCCACCTCCCCATATTATTTTGCAATTGTTACACAAGGACCACCTCCTGGTCTAAGCTTTTGGCACAGAAATCTCAGGGAAATGGAAGTTGTTGGCCTGGCAGCCATAATGAAATTGCGGGGTGAGGGATAGCAGGAGGATGGTATTCACAATGCTGATTAAGAGCTTTTCATACCGATCTTCCAACGAAAAAGCAACAGGAAACAAGGCTCTGCATAGGACCAAGAAGAGCATCAGATAGTTGAGAAACTGAATAATGTTCATCTTCTAGAACAGGGATAGGTAGCCTGACACATTCCAGGCATTAGGACAACATCCATCTGTCCCTGACAGCATGGCCAATAGAAGAGTATTGTGGGAATTGTGATCCAGACCCCAAGGTTGCCTTGGCCACGACTATACATCCCGGGGGGGGGGGGAACGGATGGGTGGAATGCAAAGCAGCGTTGTCACTTCATATGACACAAGCCTTACTGTGTTTTAATTTTTTTATTAATTTTTTTTCCTTTTGATCTATGCCATCTTGGAACTGTTTACTTTAAATTAATTGTTATATCTTATATTGCCTTGTTTTTAACTATGTAAAACTGTGAATATTTTAAATTGTTTTTATTGTATATGTTGTGAGCCGCCCAGAGCAGACTATGTCTAGATGGGCGGCATATAAATAAATAAATAAATAAATAAATAAATAAATAAATAAATAAATAAATAAATAAATAAATAAATACAGTGCCCAATGTGTACCATTTTAAATCACATTAGGCTTTCCTCTGCAGTGAACTGATCTTGTCTAGATCAGTGGTTCTTAACCTTGGGACTGCAACTCCCAGAAGCCTTCACCACCAGCTGTGCTGGCTGGGGTTTCTGGGAGTTGCAGTTCAAAAACACTTGAGTAACCCAAGGTTAAGAACCACTGGTCTAGATGATCACTGAACGGTGGCAGATGGAGAGTGTGGTGGCAACAGCAGCAATGCTGGTGGAGTTGGTGGCATGTTTGACAGTTGCTGGTGTGAATGCACTTCATGGCTGCCACTGCGACTCTCCAGTGGTCAGCAGGGCAAGAGAACTTGTGCAATGGGCAACTGGACATTAGTGGATGGTTGAGCACTGTGTTTTTTAACCACAGGAGAAATAAAAAATCAAGCATATAATAATGCTGTAACAATATAAGAGACTACCATTAAAAAAGCACATACTGTATATATTTTAAATATTTCTACACCACTTTTGAACTCCTGAAAGCTTTATGTGGTAAAGAAAATATAAAAACTTAAATATTTCATTCAACCAAAGCTAAGCCACTAAAATAGTAAAACTAAGCCTCTAAAATATTAAAATGGTCGGTCTGGCGTCCCAATAATGTTCATAACGTTTCCACTCCTACTAAAACTACATACACCTTTGCTAGTAAATATAGACTAAGGTAATTTATTTCAGATTTCATTTCACATTCCCTCGATGTAGCCATTTGTTTACTTTTCTGTTACTTTGTCTTTAATATCCTATATGCCACAATAGAGTTTCTTTGTCTTTATTGCTTTTTCTTTTTTTTTAAAAGATCAACCAAAATAGTAGTGTGTTGAGGAAGAAGGAAGAAGAAATAGCTTTCTTCTTAATGAGAATATGGATGACTGCTCATTTTTGTCTGATAATTATGAAGTAGATCTGATAAACATGGAAAACATAGTTGCCAACCTTACCTTAAGAGAAAAAGACTTTAGAAGCATGATGACAGTTTATGTTATCCTACAATCCATTGAGAGGACCATACTAAATCCGAGTCCCCCCTACTCAGGAACATTGAGCCACATGAGTGCTATTTCTCCTTGGTCTTGTTCCACATAGTTGCGCTCTCTCTCTCTCTCTCTCTCTCTCTCTCTCTCTCTCTCTGTGTGTGTGTACACACAGCATAACCACATGGCTGGTAATCACAGCTGATCACTGCTGGGAAGTAATGGCAGTGACAGTCCTGATGCAGTTGGCTCATTCTTTGTGATTATGGTTTGTACACACACACACACACACAAACACAGAGAGAGAGAGAGAGAGAGAGAGAGAGAGAGAGAGAGAGAGAGAGAGAGAGAGAGTCAAATAACCCCACAGAAACATATCCTATGCACCTTGTTTGTATGAGGAAAGGGGATCTTTAGAATGGGACTACATCAGCACTATGCCAGATTTTTCAGTGATGCTTTTCCTGACATGGTGATGGTATTATGGCAGCATTGCTGGCAGATGAAATCAGTGTAAAGAGGTGGTGCTGTTGCATCAATAGAACTTTTGTAGAACCAGGATTGTCCCCAGTGAAGGGTTTCTGTTTATAGAAGCAGCATCTGACATGCCATAGATGAGGGGGATGGGTTAAGGTAAACTGCATTGCACTACCAGAAATTGCTTTGTGTATTATTATGTGCAGCCCTAATGGGTTTGTAATTTTAATTTTTTATTAAAATAAAAAAAATTGATTCTCCCATTTTTGTTTAACTCAACTGGTTTGTTAAGATGAAGTCCTTGTCTTTTGTTTTGTTTTTGTAAGACAGCAAAACATCATGGAAATTGTTAGAATATGCAGTGGGGGGGAATCATATTGACTAATCACTAGCATCAAGTAGTTTCTTCAGAATTCTGGGAAGAGATAGCAAACCTGTATAAAACTGATAGCTTATTGTCTTGTATAATGTAAGTCTTCCTTTGCTTAAGAAAGTACATAATGACCATTATATTTTAAATATCATTGGCAATTTAAAAAAAAACGTTACAATGCTATAAATACCTTTTGCAGAGATGTGTGGATTTCCTGTGATATGCTTTACATCACCCACAAAAGCTCTTTTCTTTCCCTTTTCATAGACTATCGTCCCTACTGAAGTCAAAATTGAATTAATTGATCGACTTTCCAAAACAGGGCTGCCTGTCATAGAAGTGACAAGTTTTGTTTCCTCGAAATGGGTACCTCAGGTAAGCAAAGGAAATGACAGTTCCAACCATTCTTGGAAAGATCCAGAATTAATTCTAGTCCTCTGTCCATGCTATGATTCTCCAAATGAAATCATGTATACCAGGCTTGTCCAACCTGTGGCCCGAGGGCCGCATGCGGCCCAGGTCAGCTCATAATGCGGCCCAGTGCAATTTTTTATTTTTAAAGAAATTTCAAAGTTTCAATTTACACTGCCGGCGCTTGCAGCCAGAATGTGGCTGGGGCATGTCACAACAGTAGAGGGGGACAGAGGGAAGGAAGGAAGGAAGGAGTGGGAGGGCAGGGGAGCTGCGTGACTGCATTGCACTGTCCTCGTCAATAGGTGGATCCCCTCCCGGCCCCATAAAGCCACCGGAGTCGAAGCTGCGGAGGACGGCTAGGGCTGCCCCCCCATGCGGCCCAAACCAAATGTATGTGCGGCCCAAACCATATTTCCATCTTCTAATGTGGCCCAGGGAAGGTGAAAGGTTGGACACCCCTGATGTATACCATCCCACAACAGTAATTTGGGAACATTGTAGATGAATTATGCACTCATGGATAGCATGCATTTTGGCCCCACAGAGTGGAGCAATATACATCATATTTTGGGTACCACCAGCTTACATGTTCCATGTTTTCCTAAAATCTGAGTTTGGAAATCTTGCAGAAAATTGTGTTCTGTAACATTGTGTTTTGACAGTTGTGCCAAAGCTGTTCCTTCTAATAAAAACTGATATTTAATGCTTATATCACCCTTTTCATTCTCACCCCCAGTTTTTAAAAAAATGTTTTTAATTATTTCCTGTGAAGACTTTTAAACTGAGCTTGTCAGAAGCAGGGGGAAATGGAGAACAATCTATTTTTCATTCTCATTTCAAGTCTGAATGTTTTGTTTTAATGGCTTAGCTGATGTTTGGAGGAACTTCTCTTTATACGCTAAGGCCATGTTACTTGAAAATGGAGTGCACTTTTGATCATGTCTTCCTAATACTTATTTTCTTAGGTCATGGGAATAGCATAGTTAGTTGTGTTTCCATCATTTGTTCTCTCATTCTCTGTTTCCATTCCTCCCTTTTCTTTCTTGAAAGTATTTTTAAGCTCCTTTACCATTTCCTTACTAATGTTTTGTTTGGCACAGATTTTCTGACTAAAAACAGCCAGAAGAAGTGAAATTTCTGCAGTAGCAAGGTGCCATATAAAACAGGATCCCACACCTATAATTGAAATGGCCAAGAATGATAAACAAGTGCCATTGAAATACTTATTGCCTAAGTATCTTATTGCACTTTGAAGGTTAATTGGAAGAATGTTAAAGTAGTTGTTAAAACAAGGTTCTGCTTGCAACAAAAATACCAAGGAGACAAATACATTCAAATAAACCTTATTTGCAGTGGTTATATTTCATGGAGCTTGAATTGTGCTTTCTGGTTAGCCTGTTAATTCTGTTTTCAGTTATGCTGTAAGGGTTAAGAAGGTAGGCTGTTGCCATATCGAGATAGCATTGCATTAGCTATTTAGTCTGGAAGGTTTTTCTCAGTCTATGAAGTATAGATAGCATTCTGAGTTTAATTAAGGATTAAAGATTTTGGAACTATAAAATCCCATAAGCAGCATAGCATTGTCATGTCATTGATGTCTAATTTTTACTATGTAAGCTGTCTCTAACCATCTAGTGTGTACCAACCATCTAATAACATTAACTTCATAGAACACAAAACAAATATATAGGTTATGAATGCATATCCACACATAATACCGTTTTCCCCAAAATAAGACCTAATCTGAAAATAAGGGATGTGTTGCTGCTGTGAGTTAAACCGCAGAAGTCTCTGTGCTGCAAGGTCAGAAGACCAGCAGTCGTAAGATTGAATTCATATGACGGAGTGAGCTCCTGTTGCTTTCCCCAGGTCCTGCCAACCTAGCAGTTTGAAAGCTTGCAAGTGCAAGTAGATAAATAGGGACCACCTCAGTGGGAAGGTAACGGCGTTCTGTGTCTAGTCGCACTGGCCATGTGACCACAGAAACTGTCTACGGAGAAACGCTGGCTCTACGGCTTGGAAATGGGGATGAGCACCGTGCCCTAGAGTCGGACACGACTGGACTAAATGTCAAGGGGAAACTTTACCTTTACCTAACCTGAAAGTAAGCCCTAGTATGATTTTTCAAGATGCTCATAAGCCTTATCCCCAGTTAAGTGAAACCCCACCCTCCACCATTGTGCAGCAACCAGACGAAGATGACATGACTGTAAAATTAAACATCCCCTGAAAATAAGCACTAATGCATTTTTGGAGCAAAAATTAATATAAGACCCTGTCTTATTTTTGGGGAAACACAGTATCCACAGACTGGAAATATACTTTTCGGAAGTATTCAGCTTAAGGTTGGCAGAATGAAAGGCCCAGCCATTGTTGTCATGCTAGACTGTGTAACTGTGTGATTGTGCCAGGGCAGCAGTGCTTTGGTCCTGTGCTTGGACACTAGCCCAGCAATAGTATTGTGCTGGTTCATGCATGTGCAACATGTGAAAACCATATTGAATATCTCCTTGCACGACTTCAGAAAAAATACTACTGCAGTGGTTCCCAACCTTGGGTCTCCAGATGTTCTTGGATTAAAACTCCCAGAAGCTTTCACCACCAGATGTGCTGGCCAGGATTTCTGGGAGTTGCAGTGCAAAATGTCTGGGGACACAAGGTTAGGAAGTACTGTACTACTACTTGTGCAGATCACAGATGGATCAGGAATTTAGACAACTGGCCATATATATGAGCATATTATTCATAAGCTTATATCTGGATGGAATCGTAGCTATTCATTACCAGCTTTTCCCACTGATTTCATTGTGTCTGCTTTAGGTAAAATTAAGTCTGAATCCAGTCCAATGTCCCTAGTGATGAAATAAGTAAATTTATCTGGGTAATGAAGCATTGTTTTGCATAGTTTCATCTATCCTCACTGCTTACTGATGCTAAGTAATAAAGAATTCTAAAAACAGCTGATGCGTCATATTTCCTGCTCCAAATGTAATGGTTTTGAAATGGAAAAAAGGACAGCATTAATGGCAGTTCTATCTCTCTGTCCTTAATGGATGTCTGTGCTTACGAAAAAGATTCAAGAAGGGATGGGAAGAGACAGAAGGGTAGCACTTAGAAGGGAATGTTGTCTGGTCTCTGTACAATTCCCTAAATGAAACACATTGATTGCTCAATAACGATTAAGTCTGGAGGCTCCCTGATGGTAACTCTCATCTGGCACTTGTTTTCTCTGAGTCAAATATACTGTAGTATTCGTTGCATCGGCATTGAGTTTTTTTCTTGCTTAAACGTTTGTATAAACTAAATTTGCCTCTTTCTGCATTTTTCTGTTAATAACCATTAGCTAAATTTCTGATACTATCATATGATCTTAGGAAATTAAAACTGTATTTTGTCTTTAAGATGGCAGATCACACAGAAGTAATGAGAGGAATAGAGCAGTATCCTGGAGTCCGCTACCCGGTACTTACTCCTAATCTTCATGGTTTCTATTCTGCTGTACGTATGCTGCACATTCTATGCCTCTGCCAACTAAGCCCTAGTTGCTGTGAAGTATTCCTCACAACTGGCATGTAATGCCACTTAGAGAGCAATGCTAACCGATGCTGAAGGCCAGTTGAGAGTGGAGGGGTCAGAGTGAAGTGGGCAGAAGGTGTAGCATGCCCATGATGAAGGCCCTCCGCGTGCACCTGGCAAGCTCTCTGGATGTAACTCTGTCTCTGGCAGTTTCTCCATTGGAGGCCAGCCCTCAAGTGAGGTGTCTCATTGGAGAGATGTACTGTATGAGTGCATCCACCAGATCGTTTTCTTCGTTCACCCAATCTGGCTCCAGATGTTGAGACTCAAAACATACCACAGCCTTGATTTGGGATAGGATTCTGCCTCCTGTGCCCCCAGTTAGATTCAGTGGAATGGAAATTTTGAGAAGGATGAATTGCAGGGTGAGAAAAGGTAAAACCAGCATTCATATGATCTCTTTCCCCAGCTGCTGTTGACTCAGCAGGCCAAAAGATACAGAAAATACATGCCTATAGAGAAAGATCTCACTACCACCTTGTTACAACTCATGTACGTAGGATAGGTCTGCCAACTATTTTTTGTACCTACAGGATTTCTTCAGGGGTAATACTTAACAATGCCTAATGGGGATCTCTTTCAGTTCAGTTCCAGGGTCCAGAATCAGTACATTATTGGAGCTGGAAACCAGACTGAAAGAGACCTTCATTATGCATTACTAAATTATTGTCCACAAACATCACCACAGATTGTTTGGGCCAAAATGTGTGAGGCAGTTTTTAAAGTGTAATAAACTTTAATAAATAAAGAAAATGACTTTTCTCAACATCCTGAGGCTTTTTCCTCTCCTTCGTATTTAGGATTAAGTTGGCCATCCTTTGGTTTCAGTTACTCCAGATGACAGACAGTTATGCAGAAGAAAAATGTAAAGTTATTTTATACCTAAAATGAAGAAGGGGAAAAAAATCAGTTTTCCTTTTCTTTTGTTTCAAATCTTGTTTTATTTCAGATCGCTGCTGGAGCAACGGAAGTGTCAGTCTTTGGTGCAGCATCTGAGTCTTTCAGCAAAATAAATATTAATTGCTCAATAGAAGAAAGCATGGAACGATTTGAGGATGTTGTTAAGTCCGCAAGAAGCATGGGCATTCCAGTACGAGGGTAATAATAATACGTTTTATCGATAATGGCCGTCTGCTAAAGGAAGCTATAATTTCATATGGTGAGGGCTTTTAAAAAGAGCAATAGAAATGGATTGTGTCATGTATTTGACCCATAAAAGGGTTACTGATTTACAGTGCCGTTCTGTGCATGTTTACTCAAAAGCAAGTCTCACTATCTTCAGTGTAGCTTACTTCCAGTATGTACATTTGGAGCTGATAATTACAATTCAGCATGAATCACTAGGCATCATACAGGATTCCTAGCACCAAAGTGGTCATTTAACCCATTTTATGTCATCATGTTCCAACAGTGTCATTTCAAAACCAGTCCTTTAACTATTAAATCCACCCAGCAGGTATACAGCACGATCCCCAAATGACTCCTACCGGTAGGTCATATGTAAAAAATTAGGACATAACAGCACCATGCTATATAAGATAGTTTTTTTTCTTATTTTTACACACACACACACACACACACACACACACACACACACACACACACATCTGACACACACACACATCTGACACACACACACACACACACACACACATCTGATGCACAGATCTCAGGCATACGTACATTCAGGTGGATCCTTGTGTTTCATGGCTAGCAGCCAACCATTTAATGTGATGTTTATTTGAATCCCATTGGTATTTTGGGGGCAATTTTGAAGCAATCCTTTTCTCCCTTTCTTTTTGTTTCTTCTCAGACCTAATCCTATGTACTTGGTCTCATAGTAAAGGTATAGAGGTACCTGTGAGTCTTCTATGACAGTATGAGGAGTCTTCTTTGCATTTATGGGCCATGCATACAATAGCAGATGATAGTAAATTCAGTAGCAAATTATTATCAGGGGAAACTGAATAGAGTAAGTAGGTGAAAGATTTAATTCAACCCCCCCTTTTTTTTAAACAGAAATGGATGTACAAGTTGAAGGGAAAAAAGAATAATGGGACTTTTAAAAAGAGAATGGCTGTTCGTTGCAGCTTTTTGTAGCAATTATTATTTACCTTGAACTTCTTGTTGAGAAGATTATGTTGGAGGAATGTTTTGTTAAATTCCTTTTAGTTAACAGAGCATAAACCTGCTATAGCATAGAAGAAAGGCAAAGGAGAATAGCCAGCTTCCACTCAGCTCCTTTTGCTCTCACAGTGACTAGCCCTTTGTGTATAAAAATCACTCTACAAGTAGCTTAAGTAGAAAAAAAATCTTTACTTATTGTTGTGGAATATCAGTTACAGTCAAAGGAACAAAGAAAGAAACTGCAGTCTTAACCATGCTGGAGGGCTGAAAGCCACCATGCTGGCTGCATGATCAGAGGTCAGGAGCACATGGTTACATATATGCTCTGCTCTAAATTCAGAGAGGAAGAGAGAGCAAACGAAACAACAGAAGCAAAGAAACAGGAAGAAGAAATGGGGGCTTGCCTTAAGCCTAAGAAAAAGTGCTTAGAATCATAGAATCATCGAAAAGTGAAGTTGGAAGGGGCCTACAAGGCCATCAAGTCCTTGCTCAATGCAGGAATACAATCAAAGCATATCTGCCAGGTGATTACCATATTTTTCACTCTATAAGACGCATCTGATAATAAGACACACCCAATTAAATAATAATAATAATTTTAAAAAATAAAACTCCGCCCCAGCCGGCTCATCATCTGGAAGCCCTCCCTGCCCCGGAAGGGGAGGAGAAGGGCGGCGTGGTGGCGATGGGAAGCCAAAGAAGATTTGTCTCGATCGCCGGGTAGGTTGGGAGGGTAAAAAAAGACTGGCGGGGGGGCATATGGAGCGAAAAATACGGTACCGGTACTTGTTTTCTTTAAAATAAATTAGAATTAAAAAAAAAAACTCTGCCCCAGCCAGCTCATCATTTGGAAGCGCTCCCTGCCTTGGAAGAGCAGCGTGGTGGCGATGGTGGCGGTGGGAAGCCAGTATTCGCTCCATAAGATGCACACACTTCCCCCCACCCTTTTTGGGGGGGGGGGAAGTGTGTCTTATGGAGCGAAAAATACGGCACTGTATCTGTGTTTTTCTTGAATGCCTCCAGTGTTGGAGCACTCACCAACTCCTGAAGTAAGTGGTTCCGCTGTCATACAGCTCTAACGGTTAGGATGTTTTTCCTGATATTCAACCGAAATCTGGCTTCCTTTAGCTTGAGCCCATTATTGCGTGTCCCGCACTCTGGGAAGATCGAGAACAGATATTGCCCCTCCTCTGTATGACAGCCTTTCAAATATTTGAAAAGTACTATCATATCACTCCTCAGCCTTCTTTTCTCAAGGCTAAACATGCCCAGTTCTTTCAGCCTTTCCTCATAAGGCTTGGTTTCCAGCCCCCTGATCCTCCTTGTTGCCCTCCTCTGAACTTGTTCCAGTTTGTCGGCATCCTTCATGAAGTGCAGTGTCCAGAACTGGACACAATATGCAAGGTGAGGCCTAACCAGTGCCTAATAGAGGGGGACATGTACCTCGCAGGATTTGGAAATGATACTTCTATTAATGCAGCCTAAAATAGCATTTGCCTTTTTTGTAGCCACATCACACTGTTGGCTCATGTTTAGCTTGTGATCTATGACAATTCCAAGATCCTTCTCGCTCGTAGTTTTGCTGAGCGAGGTATTCCCCCATCTTGTAACTGTGCAATTGGTTTCTTTTTCTGAGGTGCAGTACTTTGCACTTATCCCTCTTGAATTCCATTCTGTTCCTTTTGGCCCAATACTCCATCCTATCAAGGTCATTTTGAATTCTGTTTCTGTCTTCTAGGGTATTAGCTATTCCACCCAATTTAGTATCATCTGCAGATTTGACAAGCATTCCCTGAACTCCCTCTTCCATGTCATTAATAAAAATATTGAAGAGCACCAGGCCCACGACTGAGCCTTGGGGCACCCCACTTGTGACCTCCTCCCAGTTAGAGAAGGGCCCATTAATCATCACCCTCTGAGTACGATTCTGTAGCTGACTGTGTGTCCACCTGACACTTGATCTACCCAGCTCACACCTAGTTAGCTTGCTAATCAGGATCTCATGGGGCACTTTGCTGATAGGTTAGTGGCAAGACATAGTTCCGTTAGGCTGTGAAACCTGTGTTAGTTTGCATGCAATAATTCTATTTTCTCCATCAGACTGTGCCAGAATTTCTTTTCAAAATATGGAACATTGTAGAAACAAATTATAAACACACATTTGATGCAATAGGTACTAGACATTTTGATTAGATTAATCAAAATCAGTTTCCTTTGGGTGCAAAACAAGAGCTTACAAGACTGATAAGGCAATTTGCTCTTTATGTTCCTTTAGTATGCACAGCAAACAGATGTGAATATGAAATAATGACTACTGGTTTCACACATAAATGTTGTCACAGTTACTTGGGTAATGTGGAATAAACATTTGCACTCAGCTGAACTGAAATGGGAGAGAGGTTCATGTTTTGCGTTTTTCACCAACAAAAAGTGACCCCCCCAATACCTGCTTATAGGCCTTATTCATGGCAGGATGAAGGAGAGAGGAAACGTTCAGGCAGTGCTGTTGTCATCATCCCAAAATCCAGTCCTGACTAGCTGCTAGTTCAGTGATGTTTTAAATTTTTGAGTATGTCTTGATCGAAAGCTAGGCTGGATTATACAGTGCAGATATAGTAGTTGGGAGCTTTTAGCTCAGGGGGACAGCACTTTTAAGACTGTAATGAATGATTTTTATAGATTGCCTGACATTCATTGGTAGTCATCAGAGGACACCTATTACTATCTGAGATATCAAAGGAAATGGTAGGTTGGGCTCACACAAAAGAGGCCAAGAAAGAGGAAATACAAGATGTCCACATGAAACCTGAACTCCAGCAGCACTTAGCCCTAACCACAATCTTATCCCCATGCAGCCTGGAGTCCAAGGAGGAGCATACCTCCTTGTGAAATTCTGAGGTGAGCTCCAGTTTCTTGGCCTATAAGCTGCCCTCATAACTCACCCTAATGCTAACTTACAATACAGGGAAGTTCTCATTGGTATCAGGAAATACATCATAGCTCACTCAGTACCATTTTTAAAATTCTGGAGTTGGAGGGTTAAGAACGAGAAAACAGCTTGCCACTTTAAGCTGCAATTAAAACGGCCTGATGACATGCCTATTGCTGTGGAATGGCCCGGTGGGAACCATGTTAGAAATTGGCTTTCAGAAATAATTTTAGAGGTTTCAAGTTTTATTTTCTGTTTTCCCTGGCAATCTAGAGTTTATGTAGTAAGCAAGAGTAATAGGTTGCTGTAATGAAAAATGTACTTGAAAGCTTCAGTGAGATTTTAAGCTTCACTTTGTTGTCATGTTGCCACAGCTGGTCCTACACTTACAGACCCATCATCTGGAATATTTATATTGCCAGCTGTCACACTGAAAGCCTAACACAGTACAACATACTTAAGTATTTACTGAGAGATTTTAAATGCTTATTTTAAAAAAGAAAGAAATAGGAAAGTTGGATGTGGTCATAATACCATTACTATTTATTCATCTCATAAAGTTCATTCTGTCATCTTGTCTTTGAGGCAAACTCCATAGTAATACAGTGGACCCTTGACTTACAGATGGCTTGACTTACAGACTTTTTGAGTTACAGACTTCTCTGGCCGCAAAATTTAGGTTTGACTTGCAGCCTGAGAATTGACTTACAGACCAGAAAAAAACCAAAATGGAACAAAAACGGCCTGTTACGGGATTAATCGGTTTTCAATGCACTGTAGGTCAATGGAGACTTGACCTACAGACTTTTTGACTTGAGAACCGCCTTCCAATACGGATTAAGTTCTCAAGTCAAGACCCCACTGTATGGATTAGCAGTACTACTGATTAGCAGTAGATTCAGGATAAACCAAAGAGGTATCATTTCCCGTCAAGCTTCATATATGCTGTGAGGTCCCCTGCCATGAGGTCAGTCATTTCAGATAGATTAAGAGAATAGAGAAATTCATGGAGAGCGGTTCTATTGATGGCAGTGATTCGTGAGTATATGGAACCTGAGGCTAGCACTGTGAAGGTGGCATTGTCTTCAGACTCTGCTCCTTTATGATATTCTTACCAGAGCTTAGAAGAAAATATTATTTTGGGTTGTAATTGGACTACAGTAGCCATATTGGCTTGGGGATTCTTGGAGTGGCATCCCAAAAATTACCTTTTGCAGGTTCCAGTCATTGTAGCAAGCTTCTCTTATTAAATCATCCCTTTTCCTGTTTTCCTACCGCCTTCAGTTTTTCCTAGCACTATTGTCTTTCCTAGTGAGTCTAGTCTTCTCACAGTATATCCACAGCATCAAATTTAGCATATTATATATTGCTGCATGAAAAGTATTTGTTTTAAACATTTTCATACTGTCTATATAGGGAGGTTTAAAATATTTTTTATTTAACATCTAAATGTGCTAAATATAGTGCTTTAGCAAGGATCATTTTGAAATGGATTAACAATCCAGAAACATTTATTTTAATTCTGATCAGCTGAGATTGCAAGAATATTCTATCCTTTTATAAATTAGTTCATTATCTCCCTCCCACCCCGTCTCCCTCCATCATTCTAGCACTAAACATTTGGCTGTTTTGTAACATATGGTAGTCTCTAAAGAAATATCAGTATTAAGAATTTGCCTTGGGATAGATGTCTGTTATTCTAACATGAGCTTCCAATGAAATCAAATAGTTATGCAGCGAACAGTGTAAATTATATGCAAACATACAATGTAATAATAAACAGGAAACAGCAGCATCTGTGTCTATGACTAGGTTCTCAGGGGAGTGTCTGCATTCAGCTGTGTGAGCAGCTGTGTGTGTATATATGGCTTTGTAACCATCTCAGACAGTTCCCTGCAAGAGGCTGACTTCTGTGCATGGCGGCGTTTCTGCTTGGATTGATTTTATTTCCGCTGAGAGCAGATTGTGATAAATTCCACAGCAACTCTGTATGTGGCTTGCATCCTCCGTGTGTTTTCTCCTTGCAAGGTTGGCGTCATGCCCACAAGGGAGGCTCATTTTCAGTCCCATTAGCCTGAGTTGTCTCCTTCATGGATTGCTGCCTTGTCGTGGTGAAGGGGCTTGAGTAACTCAGAGAAGCTATGGGCTATGCCGTGCAGGGACACCCAAGACGGACAGGACATAGTGGAGAGTTCCGACTAAACGCAATCCACCTGGAGTAGAAAATGGTAAGCCACTCCAGTATCTTTGCCAAGAACGCCCCATGATCAGAAACAAAAGGCTAAAAGATATGACACTGGAAGATGGGCCCCTCAGGTCGGAAGGCGTCCAACATGCTACTGAGGAAGAGTGGAGGACAAGTACAAGTAGCTCCAGAGCTAATGAAGTGGTTGGGCCAAAGCCGAAAGGACGCTCAGCTGTGGACGTGCCTGGAAGTGAAAGGAAAGTCCAATGCTGTAAAGAAAAATACTGCATAGGAACCTGGAATATAAGATCTATGAAGCTTGGGAAGCTGGAGGTGGTCAAACAGGAGATGGCAAGAATAAACATCGACATCCTGGGCATCAGTGAACTAAAATGGACAGGAATGGGCGAATTCAGCTCAGATGATTATCATATCTACTACTGTGGGCAAGAATCCCGTAGAAGGAATGGAGTAGCCTTCATAGTCAACAAAAGAGTGGGAAAAGCTGTAATGGGATACAATCTCAAAAAGGATAGAATGATGTCAATACGAATCCAAGGCAGACCATTCAACATCACAATAATCCAAGTTTATGCACCAACCAGCATTGCTGAGGAGACTGAAACTGAACAATTCTATGAAGATTTACAACACCTTCTAGAACTGACACCAAAGAAAGATGTTCTTCTCATTCTAGGGGACTGGAATGCTAAAGTAGGGAGCCAAGAGATAAAAGGAACAACAGGGAAGTTTGGCCTTGGAGTTCAGAACGAAGCAGGACAAAGGCTAATTGAGTTTTGTCAAGAGAATAAGCTGGTCATCACAAACACGCTTTTCCAACAACACAAGAGGCGACTCTATACATGGAAATCACCAGATGAGCAATATCGAAATCAGATTGATTATATTCTCTGCAGCCAAAGATGGAGAAGCTTTATACAGTCAGCAAAAACAAGACCTGGAGCTGACTGCGGCTCTGATCATCAGCTTCTCATAGCAAAATTCAAGCTTAGACTGAAGAGAGTAGGAAAAACCACTGGGCCACTCAGGTATAATCTAAACCAAATCCCTTATGAATCCACAGTGGAAGTAAAGAACAGATTTAAGGAACTCGATTTGGTGGACAGAGTGCCTGAAGAACTTTGGATAGAGGCTCGTAACATTGTCCAGGAGGCAGCAACGAAAACCATCCCAAAGAAAAGGAAATGCAAGAAAGCAAAGTGGCTGTCCAACGAGGCCTTAGAAATAGCAGAGAGGAGAAGGGAAGCAAAATGCAAGGGAGATAGGGAAAGTTACAGAAACTTGAATGCAGACTTCCAAAGAATAGCAAGGAGAGACAAGAGGGCCTTCTTAAATGAACAATGCAAAGAAATAGAGGAAGATAACAGAAAAGGAAAGACCAGAGATCTGTTCAGGAAAATTGGAGATATTAGAGGAACATTTTGCGCAAAGATGAACATGATAAAAGACAAAAATGGGAGGGACCTAACAGAAGCAGAAGACGTCAAGAAGAGGTGGCAAGAATATACAGAGGAATTATATCAGAAAGATTTGGATATCCCGGACAACCCAGGCAATGTAGTTGCTGACTTTGAGCCAGACATCCTGGAGAGCGAAGTCAAGTGGGCCTTAGAAAGCCTGGCTAACAACAAGGCCAGTGGAGGTGATGGCATTCCAGTTGAACTATTTAAAATCTTGAAAGATGATGCTGTTAAGGTGCTACATTCAATATGCCAGCAAGTTTGGAAAACTCAACAGTGGCCAGAGGATTGGAAAAGATCAGTCTACATCCCAATCCCAAAGAAAGGCAGTGCCAAAGAATGCTCCAACTACCGTACAATTGCACTCATTTCGCACGCTAGCAAGGTTATGCTCAAAATCCTGCAAGGTAGGCTTCAGCAGTATGTGGACCGAGAACTCCCAGAAGTACAAGCTGGATTCCGAAGAGGCAGAGGAACTCGAGACCAAATTGCTAACTTGCGCTGGATTATGGAGAATGCCAGAGAGTTCCAGAAAAATATCTACTTCTGCTTCATTGACTATGCGAAAGCCTTTGACTGTGTGGACCACAGCAAACTATGGCAAGTTCTTAAAGAAATGGGAGTGCCTGACCACCTTATCTGTCTCCTGAGAAACCTATATGTGGGACAGGAAGCAACAGTTAGAACTAGTCATGGAACAACTGAGTGGTTCAAAATTGGGAAAGGAGTACGACAAGGCTGTATATGGTCCCCCAGCTTATTTAACTTATATGCAGAATACATCATGCGGAAGGCTGGACTGGAAGAAACCCAAGCCAGAATTAAGATTGCCGGAAGAAATATCAACAACCTCCGATATGCAGATGATACCACTCTGATGGCAGAAAGTGAGGAGGAATTAAAGAACCTTGTAATGAGAGTCAAAGAGGGGAGTGCAAAAAACGGTCTGAAACTCAACATCAAAAAAACTAAGATTATGGCCACTGGTCCCATCACCTCCTGGGAAATAGAAGGGGAAGATATGGAGGCAGTGTCAAATTTTATCTTCCTGGGCTCCATGATCACTGCAGATGGAGACAGCAGCCCTGAAATTAAAAGACGCCTTCTTCTTGGGAGGAAAGCGATGACAAATATTGACAGCATCTTGAAAAGCAGAGACATCACCTTGCCAACAAAAGTCCGAATAGTCAAAGCTATGGTTTTTCCTGTCGTGATGTATGGAAGTGAGAGCTGGACCATAAAGAAAGCAGACTGCCGAAGAATTGATGCCTTTGAATTGTGGTGCTGGAGGAGGCTCTTGAGAATCCCCTGGACTGCAAGGAAAACAAACCTATCAGTTCTAAAGGAAATCAACCCTGAGTGCTCACTGGAAGGACAGATCCTGAAGCTGAGGCTCCAGTACTTTGGCCATCTCATGAGAATAGAAAACTCCTTGGAAAAGACTTTGATGTTGGGAAAGTGTGATGGCAAGAGGAGAAGGGGATGACAGAGGATGAGATGGCTGGACAGTGTCTGCGAAGCAACCAACATGAACCTGACACAACTCCGGGAGGCAGTGAAAGGCAGGAGGGCCTGGCGTGCTCTGGTCCATGAGGTCACGAAGAGTCGGACACGACTAAACGACTAAACACACACACAGCCTGAGTTGTACACTCATGCGTTTTGTTCTTCCATTTGAATGAAGATGAGCAGCAATTTTATCTTCCTTCCCTTTGGGATAGAACTGGGAAGATGTCCAGCTTGTAGGTTTTGGGGACAACAGTTCCCAGAATCTCTTACCCATTGGCCATGTGAGCCGGTGCATATGGGAGCTTAAGTGCAAAGTGTTTTAAGAGCCCAAGAATTCCTACCAGTCCTTCAGTACATCAGAATGAAAAGGCCTTCTTATATGGCTAGTAATGCCCACGTTTAGGTTGCAGACACCTTGAAACTGGAGGAGGACAGGAAGGGCTTGATCGTACTGATTTGCCAAAGGGAGTGGGATGATATTTTAGCGTCACTTGCGTTGCTAATCTCTTTTCCTAGCCAAAGCTAGCACCAGGCTTGAAGAGGTGGAATGCCTTGGGACACGGATTTGCATGCACTTTTCACATGTGCATTTTAATAAACAGACGCAACTTTAAAAATAATTAATTTAAACAGAAATGCAGTGCTTATCTCTCCCCAGAATGGGAAAGACTATGACCGGGTTCCTTTTGTGATTGCTTAGTGTGCTGCGTAGCTGCTAACTGTTGATGGGCAACTTTAAGGTCCTTGTTCTCCCTTTTCATAGAATCATATAATCATAGCATAGTGGATTTGGAAGGGGCCTATAAAGCCAGTGAGTCCAACCCCTCGTTCAATGCAGGAATGCAAATCAAGCAAGATCTGACAGGTCAGATGGCTGTCCTAGTTTCTTTCGAATGGCTTCAGTACTGGAGTGCTCACTGTCTCCTGAGGTAATTGGTTTCATCGACATACTGCTCTAACAGTCACCAAGTTTTTTCTTGGTTCCATCAACATACTGCTCTGACAGTTACAACATTTTTTCTTGCTTCCATCGACATACTGCTCTAACAGTTACAAAGGTTTTTTTGATATTCAGCCTAAATCTGGCTTCCTGTAACTTCCTATATGTGTCCTTTTTATTTTCTGATCCTCTCTGAGCTTTTTGTGAATCCACATGTTTTGTGTGTGTCTTCTACCTTTTTTTTTTCTTGTTGGAATTATTTGTAATTGTGTCTTCAGAATTTCCTTTTTAAGAAACTCCCCGTTGAACTTCTTTTCTTGTTAAGGATGTTACTTATCATTGTTCTGAGTTAATTAAAATTGGCTTTTTAAAAATCCAGCATATATGCGTGGCTACACTCTGCTTTTGTTTCACTTGAAATCAAGAACTCGGATACAACATGGTCACTTTCCCCAAGAGTTCCTTTAGAATAAACTTGAATGGAACAATTTGGTAAACAGAAAACTATTCATTTTAAAACAGGAAGCACAGGGACAATATTCAAGGTAAAAAGTTGTTGGGTGCTTTGACTTTTCTCTGCTTGGCTGCCCTAGAACCAGTGGACCTGGCCTTAAGTGGTTGCAGTGACCAGATAGGCAGGGTATTAAATGAATGAATGAATGAATGAATGAATGAATGAATGAATGAATGAATAAATAAATAAATAAATAAATAAATAAATAAATAAATAAATAAATAAATAAATAACCAGTCTCAGGGAGCCAACGGAATAATAATAGAGGTTTGTTCTTTTGAGGGGCCTACTTTGCCTTGTATGTTTTCATATAACTTGCACTGTTTATTGCCTAAGTGACAATGTGCACAACAGCCTTTAAGGAGCAAGTATAAGGTACATATTTTTGTAATTTTGTAAATTCTGCCTTGATGTTTCCTAGTCTTAAACATAAAATGATGGTTTCGTCATCGCTTAGTCGTGTCCGACTCTTCGTGACCCCATGGACCAGAGCACACCAGGCCCTCCTATCTTCCACTGCCTCCCGGAGTTGGGTCAGATTCATGTTGGTTGCTTTGGTGACACTGTCCAACCATCTCATCCTCTGTCGTCCCCTTCTCCTCTTGCCTTCACACTTTCCCAACATCAGGGTCTTTTCCAGGGAGTCTTCTCTTCTCATGAGATGGCCGAAGTATTGGAACCTCAGCTTCAGGATCTGTCCTTCCAGTGAACACTCAGGGTTGATTTACTTTAGAATTGATAGGTTTGTTCTCCTTGCAGTCCAGGGGACTCTGAAGAGCCTCCTCCAGCACCACAATTCAAAAGCATCCATTCTTCGGTGGTCAGCTTTCTTTATGGTCCAGCTCTCACTTCCATACATCACTACAGGAAAAACCATAGCTCTGACTGTTCGGGCTTTTGTTGGCAAGGTGATATCTCTGCTTTTTAAGATGCTGTCAAGGTTTGTCATCGCTTTCCTCCCAAGAAGCAGGCATCTTATGGAGCCCAAGAAAGTAAAATCTGTCACTGCCTCCATATCTTCCTCTTCTATTTGCCAAGATGTGATGGGGCCAGTGGCCATGATCTTAGTTTTTTTGATGTTGAGTTTCAGACCGTTTTTTGCACTCTCCTCTTTCACCCTCATTACAAGGTTCTTTAGTTCCTCCTCACTTTCTGTCAGAGTGGTATCATCTGCATATCGGAGGTTGTTGATATTTTTTCCGGCAATCTTAATTCCGGTTTGGGATTCCTCCAGTCCAGCCTTCCGCATGATGTATTGTGCATATAAATTAAATAAGCCGGGGGACAATATACAGCCTTGTCGTACTCCTTTCCCAATTTTTAACCAATCAGTTGTTCCATATCCAGTTCTAACTGTTACTTCCTGTCCCACATATAGGTTTCTCAGGAGATGGATAAGGTGGTCAGGCACGCCCATTTCTTTAAGGACTTGCCATAGTTTGCTGTGGTCCACACAGTCAAAGGCTTTTGCATAATCAATGAAGCAGAAGTAGATGTTTTTCTGGAAGTCTCCGGCTTTCTATTGTACTAAACTACACTACAAGAAGACACACTGTAAGGACAGGCATTTTTGTTGTTAGAGTGTGTTCTGTGTCTTGAAGTGTAGTTTCCAAGATTCAGTTGGCTTGTATGTATTTATTCTTTTAAAATATATATATCTACTTCCCTTGTAAAGCACAAAAGCCTCCTAACAAGAATGTGTTTGAAGAACTAATAAAAGATTTAAAAACTCTATCTTTTAGTTTAGAAGAGAGACTATTGAGAGCAATGGGTAGAAAATATATTTTAATAGGATCACAATTTTAATAAGGTTAAGATGAGTGTTGTCCTCTGAAGATACCGGCCACAGAGACTGGTGAAACGTTAGGAAGAACAGCCTTCAGAACACGGCCAAAGAGCCCGAGAAAACCCACAACAACCAAGGTTAAGACACTTTGATTTTTAAGAGTCACCTCATGGAGGTAGGAAATACCAGAGAAGAAAAATGTGTAATAAAAGCAAGGTTTTGAAATTTACTGTTTATTTTCATACCCAAACCTTTGTTGAAGGAATTTAGAGGGTGGACATAAAATTTTCCTCATTTCATTCTTAACCAAAATCCTGTGAGATAGAATAAACTGAAAGGAAAAGGCAGATATATTGAACCCCCTTCCCTCCATCTGGAACTCTGTTATTTTCAGTTTGCTGCAAAAGTAATCATGGTTATGTAGCAGTGATTGCCATAGATTCATATAAAATGTAGTTACCCTTTATATGTTGTTGCAATTCTGTAGAATTTTTCTGTCCATCGTGTGATTTGGGGGAACCAGCTGCGTAGAATCATGCTGTTGAAAACCTTCGTGTACTTTGGAGGCCAGTTCAAGTTCTTTGGCATATCTATTCCAAAAGCAACTTGAGCTTTAGTATTCTTTAAATTAATCTCATGTCAGCTTTGTAAGTACTTTGGTGATACAAGTGTTTCGAACTGGAGATTAGAGATCAAGCTAGAAATCTAATTGGATGTATTTAACAATGCATTCCACAGAAGGCACCGGTGGTTTCTTTTAAGTGCATATCTTTGGATTCAAAATGTCAGGCTACTACTCATTTGTGATAGTTAGCTGATGCTTGATTCTACCCAATGCTTGTTTCCCTGTTCTTCATCCAGTGTAACAAAAGTATTTCTGGCTGTGAGTTGGCGTGTGTCTGTGTCTGTATATACTTGACCAATATTTCTGTTTTTTTGTTTGTTTGTTTGTTTAGGTATGTGTCTTGTGCATTGGGATGCCCTTATGAAGGAAATATTTCACCAGCTAAAGTTGCAGAAGTAAGACTATGTTTAAAATAAAAACCTAAACTCAAGAAATGTCTGCTTTTTAAATTTCTCTTTTTCTCCATATTTTCCCCAAGTCCTTGGATGTTACATGGATAGCCATTGTAGTACAGGATTCATTTCCCTCTGAAAAGAAACCACTGGAAACTCAAGAGTATGTTTGTGGTATTTGCTCATTTATTTTAAAAAAACACACCTTGATCATCATGTAACAGGCAAATGCCTTCAGCAGTCAGTTGTAATCTGTGAAGAAGCATCAGTTGTTCATATCAGAACAAAACATACAGTCTCTTTCTTCTTGAACTCTAGATGCATATACTGTCCTTCAGGGTAAATTCATATGTTTATTATCTGAAGTTAACATCAAATGATCATTTAAATATGTAAATCACAATCAAAGGGCAGAGATAATTACTCTGAGTTTTTCATCTCCCCTGGTACAAGTGTAGGCAGAACACGCTCCAGGGGTTTTTCACAACCCTGTGGACATTTTGTAAACCATCCCTTCGATGTGTGAAGCAAGGAGGCAGTTGAACAGAGGTGGTTAGTAATGAGGACAATAGATATTTCTTTTGGAAGAAAATAATAATAAGCAACTCCTTGCAACAAACCCGAAATCCAAGACCTGCACCTTCTCTGTTATTGCATTTATGGCATGAGGGATTGTTTCTATTCCTGCAATTTTATTTCTCAAAAGCCTTCCATCTCCTGGCTTGATCTGTTTACATAGTGTTTGTCCTAGTACCTTGTCCAGAGCAGATATATGGCTTGCTACTTATATTTATTAAGGATAGCAGCTTTATGAGTCAGTTGGTTTTCATGTAAAAACGTATGTGACTTCTCTTTCAATACATTGATGATGGCAGGTTTTCCTCTGTTGTTCCCAGATTTCCTATTGCAATAACATCTTGGAGTCTGGTCTCCAGAAGTCCTCAAGGAGACGCTTCCACTGAGCTTTTCCCCTTGGTCCCTTTCAACATTTCACTAGGAATGCAACTCTTTAAAAAAAATATCCCTTCATATTTTTTTTCATTATATGCCTTCCTCCATAGCAGTGTTTTGGAATTTTGTCCTAGTGGGCCTTAGAAAGTAATGAACAAACCCCTTCCACAGAGTCACAAAAATATTTATAATCTCTTCTCCTAGCCCACATGCTTGAAATTTAATTGGGTAAATAATAATCTCTCTCTCTTTTTAACAGACTACAAACAATACAACTTAACCTTTCTTCTGTCTTTTATCACCTGTTCTTTGGATTAAACACATAATAAGAAAATTCCAAGGCACGAGGGACAAGTAGCTTTGCACTCAGTTAACCTTTATTACACTCGTCCACAGTGGCTCCAGCAGCCAACAGCAAAAAAGGCCCATTGTTTTGTGCGTCAGTTCTGTGTTTTACTTCATTTGCAGCTATTTTGTGACTAGTCAGCACACTAGAACATATTGCAGTAGAACGACTGTACTTTCCAATAGGCTTAAAGCACAATAGGAAAACCAGGAAGAATATACATTGAATATACATGGAAAATTTTTCTTTGCTGCAAATTTTCCTTTTGGTACCTTTTTCGGTTATTTGGTACCTTCCATTTGCATTTGAGGAATAGCTGGAGGGAAAGACCATTATATAGCATTAGGTAATGCTTTTCTGTCCTTTCCCAACCTGGTGCCTTCTAGATCTATGGGGCTTCAGCTCCCATCATTTTCCAGCCATTATGGCTATTGGGAAATCTAGACCAGTAATATATGCACTTGCCTTCCATGGTGAATAGCTGTGTGCTTCTTGAAGAATTTGCCAAAACGGACTACTGTATTACATCCTGAAGGACATGTTTCAATTTTTATACCTATTGCTTTTCAGTTTTTAACCACTGCCCATAAAAAAGAGAATAGGTGATCTAACCCATATGCAAAGGAAAACCACTTTGACTTTAATGGAACTATGAAGCAGGTAAAGTCATGCCAGGGCAGGAGTCCATTTCACTATTAATTTATTTAGCCAAATGAAAACACCTGGCCCTACAACTTAGTGTTTAACCAGAAAACTTAGCCTGGAAACCTTAAAAACTGGGAAGGGACACAGTTCCCTTGCAAAGGAGTCAAGCCTTAAAAAAACACCCTCAGATGAGAAAGTTTAGATGTATTATAAATGATGCAAAGGATAAGGAATACAGAAGCTGCATCTGAATCAGTAAAGATAGATGAATGGATTTTTAGGGTTAGTTTTTCCTATTCCTCAGAATTTTTTTTCATCAGCACAGTTCTTCATCAACTACCCTTATGGAATTTTAAATATATGGGCAGAAATCCTGCTGCTTAGTGTAAGAACAATTGTATCTTTCAGTTCGTTCCTACTTGTCTAAAATAAAAGAGTCCCCACTACAATTTTCAGGGGTGTTCATGCATGCTCGCAACAGGATTTCAGACATAAGTTTAGATTATTTCCTATTTTCACTATTTCATTTATTTCCTTTCAAGTTTTGCTTCTTGTACTTACATTTGATGCTGTCCTTTCCCTTTCTAACCAGGTCTCAAAGAGGCTATACAGTATGGGATGCTACGAAGTCTCTCTGGGAGACACCATCGGTGTAGGGACACCAGGAAGTATGAGAAGAATGCTGGAATCGGTTATGATGGAAATCCCAGTTTCTGCTGTTGCAGTGCATTGTCATGACACTTACGGCCAAGCTTTAGCCAATATCCTTACAGCGATGCAGGTAATTTTCCTCTGAAAAAGGTCTTAGGAACCTCAGTGTTGTTCATTGTCATGCTCATTAACATGAGGAAAGCAGAGAAAACAAATACTGTACTCCAGATGTATCCTAAGCTCTTCAGGTGTCTGAATCACTTGATGCATCTTTAACAAAACTCGAGTATTCCAGCTGTGCAGATGATGATGATGAATCTCCCAGCCAAGGTGGGTACTGGCATCTGCAGCTGTGTGCCACAAAGTAACTTTCACAAACTCTGCATTTTAGCTGGGGTAACAGCTTCTCAAGAACTGAGAGATGGTTTGTATTATTCCAGGAGCACATGTGATGCCTTTGATGTGGGTGTTTCAATGCTAGAGATATGCTGTCAATGGAAAGTCCATTGCCCTGTGGCACGACATAGGCTGTGTGTGGTCTCAGTTCAAGTTCTAGTTATTTCCATTGAAAGAGATTAGGAGAAGGTGATGGGATGCTGTTTTGACTTTGATCCTGGGCAGGCACTACCAATCGCAATAGGACATACTATGATGTCCCAACAGTGAGACTCCATGGAAGGCAACTTCACATGTTCATATGGAGCTACTTTACTGCCCTTTCTATACGATCAGCTTCTTTTCAAAGGTTACCTAGACAATTATGGGTTTAGCTGGGACTGTCTTGTGGACCATGACAGTGAGGTGCTCCCCCGCCATCACAATCAGTAGCTGCCTATGAGTGTAACTACACTGAAATATCTGCTGTGCTGTAGTGTGTTAGGTTGTGTACCAGCCAGCATGCAGAAAATTTCCTTTTCTGGACTGCAACCCTCAGAATCTTCCAACCAGCATAACTATCGGTTGTAGTCCAAATACCTACCTACCTACCTACCTACCTACCTACCTACCTACCTACCTACCTACCTACCTACCTACCTACCTACCTACCTACCTACCTACCTACCTACCTACCTACCTACGTATTCAAGCTCTGGTACTTGTCCATATATAAACTGAGGATGCTACATGGTCTGTATACCTGTGTTTCCTGCAAGGCGCACAGTTCTGGCATCAGATCAGTTTGATGGATGACAAGTGAACCAGTAGGCACATGTTCTTCTTTCACAGTGGATCTGGAATAGCATTCTGCAACACATGGTTGTGAACCAGAACCAGTTCTTCTGGATATAAGTTCAGTATAAACCCTAAATACTTCCAGTCTTGCCTTTCCACCAAGTGGTGTGCAAGACTAAGAATGTAAGAAGTGTGCCACGAAGCAGACACTCGTTAAGGTCCAGAATGAGCCCCTTGATTGGTGGCCGTAACTGAGATGAGAGAGGGGAAGCTGCTCAGCTGGGATCTCACTTGTTCTTCAAGTTAGCAGCAGCTCAGGAGAGCTTGGCTCTCGCTGTTGTGCAGGTCATCAATAGGCAACCATAAAGACTGCGAGGGGACCGGCGTGTAGAGTTTTGGGTGCATCGGTTGCCCTCCACTGCACTGCCGCTCTGGATCAGAACAGAAGTGCAGGCAAGGCATTGCTATCTCTGTGTGTCTGATGACTGTCTCTAAAACCAAAAATAAACCCATAAGCTTTTGTGAAGAGCAATTGAGAAATGACTTTCCATGTAACAAATGTACTAATTCACTTCCTGTTGTATACACTGCAGACCTATGGTCTAAATCCAGGTGTTGTAAAACCCATGGATTCAGTTGATCTCATCTTGTTGAGTGTCATTGGGATTTAGCCCCATGCCAAAAACAAGCCACATTCCACTGTTGCATTCAGCAGCTGGGGAGAAGAAGAGTAGTAGGCAGAATGTGGACTGCAACTCCCAGCATCCTTTACCATTGGGAAATGCAGTCCAACAACATTTGGAAGGGCCATGGGTTGCCTACCCCTGCCCATTGTATATATCTGGATTGGAATGAATTAAACATCTTACCAGTTTTAAGGTCATTCTGATTTAGTTTAGCAAGAGCGTCGTGGTGCTGTGGTTAAACTGCAGTATGACAGTCAGGTCTCTGCTCACCACCTGAGTTTGGTTCCAGTGGGCTCAGTTATCCAGCTACAGATGGACACAGCCTTCCATGTCAGTGAACTGAGTACCCAGCTGGCGGGGGGGGGGAGCATTGCCTAACCTGCATAATTAAACTGTAAACCTCCCAAAGAGTGCTTTAAGCCCTATGGGGGTGGTACATAAGCACCACACTTTCATTGGTTTGCTTCCAGCAGCTGCCATTCATAGCTGGACTGTTTCTCAACGTAGAGGATTAACTGAGCCTCCTTGGCTGGCAGTAACTGATAGCCTTCTCCTCCTCTATAAATGTCCCTACTCTAGTGTCTTTTTAGAGGTCCAGCTTGGTGCAGTGGATAGAATGTTGGACCAGATTCAGGTGACTTGGGTTCAAATCCAGCTTGGCCCTGGAAGATTACTGGGAGTGCCAATGAAAAACCACTCCTTGATTATCTCACATACCACAAAAACCCTTTTAGGGTTGCTGTCAGTTGGAGGTCATGTGATGTCACTTGACAGCAATTTCTTTAAAAGCCCTCTAATCTCGTTGCCATTACTACATCTGTCAATTAATTATGGTCTATGTGAAAAGTCCTACTATTTTTTTAAAGGACCTACTCCCTAGTCATTATATTTAGGGCCGGAGCCCAAATTGCATGTGAAGGAAGAATTTCAGCCAGTGCTCTTTCCTCCTATCAGACATCGGATATGCTGCCGAACCTGACACATGTTTTCCCAGTGGTAAATCCCATTGGAGCTTATACCAAAATAAATGCCAGCAACATTCTTGTGATATTTCACTTGCTGTATTACTAAACCAGACAGTGGATGCCCTACTAATAGCTCCATGTTTTGTTATTTTGTTTCATTTTTTTTCTCTTAACACTAGATAGTTTTTTAAATCTCAGAAAAGTATAGGTTACTATTAATGCAAATCTAGGACCCTGTGCATTTTCAGTCAGAGTGAATGGCTCTTTCTCTCTCTCCTTCCTGGCAGTTTACTACTGATTAGTCTAATTCCTCTGAGGGTTTTGTGAAGTAGTGAGGGTGGGGGACACATGTGCCATTAGCTAAGGATCAAGTTGATGGTGATAATTTATACAGCTTTTTGGATCACTTGCTTTCCTTCCTTCCTTCCTTCCTTCCTTCCTTCCTTCCTTCCTTCCTTCCTTCCTTCCTTCCTTCCTTCCTTCCTTCCTTGTCAGAAATGCTACAGTAAAATTAATAAATATACCAGATAATTTTCACGCAGTAATGGGCAAACTGAAGGCAGCTAATATCAAATCTAGGGTACCTTGAAACAAGTGTGAAATTTCATGTCCTTCCCTGCACTCACAGAGGACTGTGTCAGTAAAAAATCCCCATTTTCTTATTTCTCAATATGATCAGGGACTAGATTTTCCTAGATCTATTTTAAGAGGCTGGTAGTTCTATATTTCCACATTCTCTGCTTTTTCTTTCAATTTGACAGATATTCTGAAAAAACCCCACCTTTTTTCATTTTAATCTGGGATGGTGGGATTGTAGCTAAAATGCTGATACACATTTAACGTAGATGTTTCAGCTGCTATTATTAGATTGTCCTTTTGAGTCCTTCAATGACTTTATTATCCTTGGAAGTTAACAAAAATCAGTGATTTTACAAAATCTGTTGGTTTCATTACATTATAATCCTTGGTTAGATTATAAAACTTTTTTGCAGTAAAACTTGATGATGATCAGCATCATAGATGACCAAGAGGTCAACAAAGGCTACACCTGTGATCATCTTAGGTTCAAAGATGTCCTCAGTACAATTCTTCTCAGCCTGTTGTGGAATGAGGAGTGGGTCCACTGTTTCCATTAGACACTTAAGAATTATTATTTTCAGGACTTTATAAAGATGACAAAGTAGTGAGATCAGACTGAGGTTTTGGAGATTTGTAGGTTCTTTGTCAAGTTTCAAATTAGCAACCAAAGAATTCTGGACTTTTTGGAATCCTTGCTGTACATTTTCTTTTCCAGTCTCTGGCTTGAAATTAAATTGCAATAAATTCTGTATGAATTTGTCCCACCTTTTCCCGACATTTCAGCAAGCTGATTTGTGATCAGCTTGGGGGCAAAGAAAAGCCCACAATCACCCCTAAAGCCCCTATAGCCCAGCACTATAAACCAAACAAATGCTCACTTAAAAAATATTCAAAATGTCCTGTTGGGCTCTCTAGGGCTTGTGGGGGTGCAGTTTTGCCACATTTCCTCTCCCCCACTGCTTTAGGCTGTGGAAAAAATAAAACTGAAGCCACTTCTGATTTTGAAAAATGACCTCTCCTAGGCTTAGTATCCTCTCGTAGACTTCCCTCAGAGGTAGGGAGGGAAAATACTCTGCAAATTTCTCATTTACATCCATTTAAGTTGTCTTGGCACAGTGGCTGAAACCCTGTTCATAATGTAAGCCGTAGTTTGGCCTGTTCCTCCCTAGTTAAAACACACGCACACCCTTTCCACAATTCTCAAGGCCAGCTGGGCATGCTAGCTTGATAGCTGCACGTGAGCCATCTGAGAATCACAACAAGGATTTCTTGTTTCCTATGGAAGAATGGATGAAAAGTTATAACTTGTCTTAGGCTACAGGCAGGATTTCAGACAATTAAAATGCTTGATGAGGAATTTAAAATCTATCTGAAGTCCTCCAGAGAGCTCTCTTTTTTTTAAGATTCTTGTTATTTTCATAAAACGTCTTTAATGTTTCTTCCATCTGAGTTGTAAAACAACAACACCAAATGCAGAAGGAAATACCAATTGTTAAGAAGTATGTCAACGACCCAACTAGTACTTCAGTTTCTTCAATAAAGCAGCAAGAATCCTTATTTTGGGGGCTATTTGCACAATTTGCAACTTGGGCAAGCATGCACAAAAAAAGGAGGTCATTTTGTCCAAAAATGTACTTTTGAGCAAAAACATTATTTTTTGTCGGTAGGAAAACGCTGTCACAAGCCCCATGAAGTTCCTCACCATCTTCACTGAGGTGAGGTAAAGAATGTTGCAGCTCGTCGCTCTTCCCTGCAAGGACAAGGAAAGCAAGGAGTTGCATCTCCAAAACAACAAAACGCGCAATATCTAAAAACAAATGGCAGAATTGTTCCCTGAAGGCACAAGAGAGCAAAGGAGCTTTTTCAGTTAGAAAAATCTTCATTAAAAAAGTGCTTTTAAGGATGGAGTGGGGGACTTGGGAGTGGTTGCACCCCCCTCATTGTTTGCCATGTTGGTTCCCAGACTGCTGGAAGTTGCCAAACGCCTGGTACAGGAGGAAGGTATGATTCACCACAGTTTTCCCTTGTGAGGGTTGAAGAATAGGATGTGATTTGATTTTTGTTTTGCTAAGAAATAAACCCTGAGTATTTATCTCTGTTATGTGTTATTAACTCATTGTATTACCGTCACCAGGGCTGTCTGGATAACTCAGAGAGTTCGGTACTGGGCTATTGGGACTCCCAGTTCCCTAATATGGTTCCTGGAAGAACCACAGCATGGGTAGCCATGGGCAAGATGCATTTTTAGAGGCATTTTGACAGGAATTTTTCCCAGTGCCAGTCCCAGTCCCAGAGCACCAGCAGCAGAAGGGACTGGTAAACCTCTTCTGAGTGCTTGAAAGGGTTGCCACAAGTTGAAATTGACTTGACAGCAGGCAGTTGTTTTTATTCTTATCATTACTAGCATTACAGAAACATACAGGGAAATACTGCTGGATTCCCCACCAGCTGCTATTTCTTTGGGAAGATAAAAATACAATTTAAAAAATCCTTTACCAATTAGGATTGATAAGAAGAGAGTATAAAACTTGAAAAATCCCTGTTAAAATGCTTCTAAAATGCATTTAGAAGCAACTTTTGATGGTAACCAGAAAATTTTACTTGTCACACTAAGAAGTAATATTGTAATTATTTATTGTGTAAATTTTGAAATGTAACTAAGCTGGGACCAAGTTATAAAAAATTTACTAATTATAAGTAACTGTAACAAGCAGTGGTCTATTCCAGGCATGAGTGAGTCTGGATCAAGCCTACTGATCAAAGGGAAAACAGTTTCCTATATAATGTATAGGAATATATAATATACACACATAACATTCCAGCTGTTCAAGAGAAACCCAAACCTAGTAGGAAACAACAAGAATCCCTTCTATGCCTGAGCGATAGGCTACACAACGTATAATATTCTGTTTTTTTTTTATTTGTCTCTTTCGAGTGCTTTAGAAAAAAGAATTTCCGAATCTCTTTTGGAGAGTATATACTTTTCCTCACCCTCAGTTGGTGACTACTGATCTGTCACATTGAAAGTGTGCTCCATGATACCCTATATTAGACATACTTACTCTTAGGTAGCATTCTGAAGAATTACAGTTCCAAATGAAATAATGGTAACATGACTTTTCTCCTTACATTTTCTGGCTGACTACAGTGGTCATAATTTCAAGCTATCTAGGTTGGAAGTGCACATGCGCCATGTCTTGTTAAGTAAGAGAAACAGACATTAATCTGCATTGCGGTAAAGAACATTTAATGATAAAGTCTGTAGAATGCATTATCTGGTAAGTTATGGTAGCAAGCGTTTTTCCTGACAGAACAAATTTTCTTTTCATGGAGCTGAGCTACTCTCCTCCCAACCCACCCACTCTCAGGTCTCGCTCTCGTTCTCACTCTCCATATATGGGAGAGAGTGAGCAGTGTGAGAAACAGGGTGGTACAGGCCATCCTTATTTTAATGTCCTAGGTAATAAATTGGCTGCAGCAAATACTACATAGCTGAGCTTCTGCAATGTCATGGAATGATAATTCCAGTTCTTCTTCGTGGCCTCTGTGAATCACACTATGGGTAATCCACACATGCGTGGAATATTCTAGAATATTCTAGAGATTCTGCAGTAGCAAAAAGATACATTAGAACAGACTCCTCTCCCCCCCGTATATGTACCTTGGTGCCAAGGCTCTCCCTTCAGTTTCTTTCAACGACCGCGTTGAGAGCCTTGATTGTTGCTTCTGTGAGAAATCGGAAATTGAAAGAAAGGAAAGTTACTGAACTTTATTTATTATTATTATCCTTATTGTTTACAAAACAAGATACACTCTGGCCTTAGGGCCAAAGTGTCTCCCCCCCCCCCATCCTTTCCGTTGTTTTCTTTTCAAAACCAGTTCTCGGTTTATGGCTTTTTCAGGCCTGTTTAAAACCTGCATAGCTGAGGGGGCGGAAAAACTCACTCTCTGACAGCCATGCTTAATGTTTTTTCCCCCTTGGTGAGGCCCATCAAACTTTCTCGTGCCCTCATGCAAAAACTTTAAAAGCAGAGCTCTCCGCAGTTGCCTTTCTAGACTCAAGCTTCGGCTCTGGGAGCAGTCTCTAAAGCCATGGATGAAGCTGTTTCCAAAGTGACAAAACAGCACCTGTCAGCTACTCCATCTCGTTCCGATCATTGAGAACTTATTCTGCCCTCGACATCGACAGTCACATGAGTACACAAGGAAAAACATTCAATGTCAAAACCCTCAACATTGAAAATAGTCTCTAATAGAAAACTGTCCATGGACGCTCCCTCGGCACCAGAACCGGAACCTCCAAAGAAAGCTAAATCTTTGAAATTGAAACCTTCTGAAACCGTTTCTCTGACTCCACAACCAGCGGAGTTCGGGGACCTCATCTGCGTCATTTCTCTTTCAGATGATGAGGCACTTCCACCTCATCAACCTCACCATTGCAGTCTCCCAAACAGGAACAGCATGTTGATCAACTCACGGCTTCCCTTGATAGCCCGCAACAATCCTTGGGCTCTCCGAGTGAGTCATCACAAATTGCCTTGCCAGACATCCATGATGCTGAAACGCAACCAGAAACTGTGCCTTACTCTGCCCCAGTAGGCCTACCATCTTGACCTCTGGCACATCAACAAAGGCACCAAGCCTATATGAGCCTCTGCTTGCCTTCTTGCATGAAAAGAGATCACGTGCAACACCATCATTGGAATGCCGTTTGCCCTGATCAATGCTCAACAGAGAAGCCCGCCAAACACTTATCGGCCAATTGCTCTTCCTGGTCTGGCGGCGCTGCCCCTGCAGGTTATCTCTTCAGTGTTGAAGCAATCTTATTACCATGATCACCCAGGACTACCTGGTACATCTTATCTGCCGGCACCTAAGAGACCCAAGCAAGCCGATTAATATTCCTCGGCTCTGGGCACATTTGCAGCACTGGCAAGTTACTATTTTCCTGTCCATCAGGAGGACTGTGAGTGCTCATCCTGCTTGGCGTCACCGGTGTGTCTCTGTTCCACAGTGTGGTCCATCGACACCTTTACCACCTCGACAGCTGTCTTGACACCGACAGCAGCCTCCATTTTGACACACCTCGATACTGACCCTTTTGATATCGATGATTCTCAGTATTGAACATTGTCCATGGATGTACCTTCGACATCGATACCGATCGACAACCCTCAATATTATCCACTGTCCACTGATGCCCCTTCAACATCGACAGCTCGGCGTCGACACCAATATTTTGAGGACCAGCCACTCAATGCCAATACTGATCGACAGTCAATCAACTTGAGGCATGTTGCTGACCCATCTGATCATGGTTCCAGGCCTCAAACACCATCAGTACTTTTGACATCGCTGCATTCTGACCTGGCAGACACAGACCCTCCGTCCCCATCAGAGGATTTTCAAACCTGTGCTCAGCTAATGATTTGTATAGCCAAATACCTCGACCTACAAATCCATAGACCCCACTACTGAACCAGCATCATCTCATTTGGTGTCAAAATGCATAGACAACCTTTATCAAATACATGACCCAGGTGTAGTCTTTTTACAGAAACAACCAGCTCCCAATTCCATATTCATCAAAGCTTCACAATCTCGCTCTCGACACAGACAAATAGTAATGCCACCTAATAAAGACAGCAGGCACATTGACCCCATGGACAGATGGCTATACTCTTCTGCCTCCTTCACCATGAGACTTGCCAACTATCAGAGAGCTATGGACACCTACCAATGTTTTCTCTGGACAATATGTCTACCTTTATTGATGCTCTCTCTGAAGATAAAAGGGTCTTAGCACAAACTTTTCACCAAGAGTGTCTTTCTGTAGTGAAACAACAGATGCTGTCTGCTAGACACACAGTTGATGCTGCATCTAAATTAATAGCTACCTCTGTAGCGCTTTGATATTTCTCTTGGCTTAGAACCACGGGTCTAGCCAAGGACATGCGTACGTGCATTGAAGACCTCCCATTCGATGGACTTGGTCTCTTCAATGCCGAGACTGATGACATTCTTGAGAATGTTCAGAAAAATAGGACAGCTGCCAGGTGTTTGGGAATCTACCCCACATACCAACAATACCCTCAGCTCAATCAATGGCACCGCCCTCAAAAATTTCAACAAGAACCTCAAAGACAGACATCTTATGTGCCTTACTATAAACAACAACCTTACCGAGGTCGGTAAAATGAGTACCCAGTTCGCGGGGGGGGGGCAATGTGGAGCCTGCATAATTAACTTGTAAACCGCCCAGAGAGTGCTTGAAGTGCTATGGGGTGGTATATAAACAGCACGCTTTGCTTTGCTTTTACCGAGCCAAACCTCACCAACAGACTACAACTAGGTGCAATGACTTCAAGCCTAAGCATCATGTTTCACATCCAACTGGCCGAGATCCCAATACCACCTACCACCTCTCCTCCTGCCCTTTGGAAACACTTACCTGTGTGGAAAGACATCACTACAGATGCCTGGATGCTCTCCATCATAAGGAACGGTTACTGCATCAAATTCCACCAGCTTCCTCCACTGAAAAGCAGAGGAAGAGGAGGCAGCAGTAGGAAAATGTAGGGAGGCAATGTGTCACTGCGAAAGGTATGGGGACAGGCTGTGGGAGGGGAAATGAACCAGGAAATTTGTAAATCTCCAAAAATTCATTGGTTCAGGAAAGGTTGGTTCGCTCAGTTTGAATGAACCCAATCCGAATCAATGAATTAGTAATTTTTAATGAATTTCCTGGTTTGTTTTTAGCTTCATGCCAATCTCTACTTGTGACATCTGTTCTTCACAGAAGTGTAGTTGTGACAACTGTAGGCCTTTACTTATTATTTACATTTGTCTAGGGTTTTGGCTTTTTTTGTACTCAGCTGCTTATAGGACCATGTTACTTCATTGTAACATATTGTTTACTTCCTTGGACAGGCAGCCAAAGCAATCTGAAGAAACCGTATCATTGGTTAGAGATAAAACACATTCACGTACTGTCACACAAGTGAGTTCATACGGTCTGACTGGAATCAGGAATAAATAAATCCGTTACAACAGGGGATGAGGAAACAACTGCAGAATGTGTTTATTTATATTTATGGATATTTATATCCATTATATATATTTATAGTATAAGATATTTAGGATTTAGACTTCCCAGCATTCCTTAATCCCTGTTGGTGTTTCCTGTGTACAGACAGTGCCAACAGGATGAGGAAGCAGGAGGAAAGAATCAACATCATGATAATCCAGGGGCATTGATGTCCTATGGACAGGAGGAAGCAGTGTGATGATGGAATTTGCAGAGCCAGGACCATACATGTGTAAATGAACTAGATTTCAAATTTTGATGACAAGGGATCCTAAGAAGAATGAAATCTAAATAACATTTGTCATGTGGATGCAAGGAATGTATAAGGATGTTATATTGTCATAATTTTGAATCCAAACTGGATGGCTAGAAAAGCTTAAACACAGAGAGCAAACTACTGTATATGTAAACCAACACCATCCAATCATGCAATTTTTCCATGGATTGTGGGGGCTGGGATGGTTACAAATGTATATCTGGCCTACTTGCCAGATTAGGCTTGGAGCCTCTCTAGACTCAAGTGGGGAAGTGAGAACTTGCTTTATTTCTCTTTCATCGTCGTTTAGTCGTTTACTCGTGTCCGACTCTTCGTGACCCTATGGACCAGAGCACGCCAGGCCCTCCTATCTTCTACTGCCTCCCGGAGTTGTGTCAGGTTCATGTTGGTTGCTTCGCACACACTGTCCAGCCATCTCATCCTCTGTCGTCTCCTTCTCCTCTTGTTGTCACACTTTCCTAACATCAAGGTCTTTTCCAGGGAGTCTTTTCTTCTCATGAGATGGCCAAAGTACTGGAGCCTCAGCTTCAGGATTTCTCTTTACTCCTGGGAAATGAGAGAAAAATTGTGGATAGAAAATGGTATACCGTAGTGACTCCTGTTTCCTCTCTACAGTGACTTCCTTCTTCTTGCTGAAACAGGTTTCAAATTTTGAAAGAAACAGTATCCGATCTGTTACACAGCTTTGCATAAAATGTGTTACATGTTTTTAACCTGTAAACTTTGGATAGCATTTACAGTAGGAATGCAATTTTTATTTCATTCTCATAAGAGAGAAGGAAAAAATCAGGAGTTTTCTCCGTGCTGGGCATGATTATAAGAACTTTGGGATGTTTTTCACATTTTGAATTTCTGGTGGGGAAAGAACCACCACAAAATTGTGAATGTTGATAGATCCATAGTTTACAGCTAAGCCTACACCTCTACTTCAGACTAAATTCCAAACAGCATGCTGATATAGAAGGAGAGATAAAATACAGTCGGAAGATGTGTACAAAAGTTTCTGAACAAGATTTGTGAATAACAAAACTGCTTTAAAAATTCTTGTGTCCTGTTCTTTAGCCAATTATAGACTATAATATTCTTATATGGTTCTCTGTTGTCACTCTGTATTTTTTCTTTTCTTTTCTTTTGAAACTTGGATCTGATGGAGACAAAACACATTCAGTTTTGCCCTTTCCTTACTAATCTTTGTTGGTGGTGTTTGTTAAGTTGTGTCCGACTCTTCGTGACCCCATGGACCAGAGCACGCCAGGCCCTCCTGTCTTTCACTGACTCCCAGATCAAATTCATGTTGGTAGCTTCGATGACACTGTCCAACCATTTCATCTTCTGTCGTCTCCTTCTCCTCTTGCCTTCACACTTTCCCAACATCAGGGTTTTTCCAGGGAGTCTTCACTTCTCATGAGATGGCCAAAGTATTGGAGCCTCAGCTTCAGGATTGGTCCTTCCAGTGAGCACTTAGGGTTGATTTCTTTCAGAATGCATAGGTTTGTTCTCCTTGCAGTCCAGGGGACTCTCAAGAGTCTCTTCTAGCACCGCAATTCAGAAGGTGGTCAGCCTTCTTTATGGTCCAGCTCTCACTTCCATACATCACTACTGGGAAAACCATAGCTTTGACTATGGGGACCTTTATCAGCAAGGTGATGTCTCTGCTTTTTAAGATGCTATCTAGGTTTGTTATCACTTTCCTCCCAAGAAGCAGGTGTCTTTTAATTTCGCAGCTGCTGCAACCATCTGCAGTGATCATGGAGCCCAAGAAGGTAAAATCTGTCACTGCCTCCATATCTTCCCCTTCTATTTGCCTTCACTCTTTCCCAACATCAGGGTCTTTTCCAGGGAGATTTCTCATGAGATGGCCACAGTATTGAAGCCTCAGCTTCAGGATCTGTCCTTCCAGTGAGCACTCAGGGTTGATTTCCTTACTACTCTAGTTCTTTCAAACTAGAAGCGTTGTATTGCCTGCTTCACTCACTGTTGAGAATAAGTTCCAAAGCATCTGCTTCCAGATAACTGCATAATGGAACGTCCCCAGTTTTATTTAATCCGTACTAAAGCTTTCTTTCATGAGACAGTATTGGCCAGTAAAGAGAGAAAACATTTTCCCCCAAATGATATCATTTCCTATCAAAGCTTTTTGTTGTAATGTGCCATCAAGTTGCCTCCAACCTTTGGCGACTGAATAACCAATGTCCTGAGTGGTGTCTCCTCAACAGCTCTGCTCAGCTGCTATAAAGCCAAGCCTGTGGCTTCCTTTGGATAGTCAATCCATCTTGCCTTTGGTCCTCCTCTTTTCCTGCTGCCTCCAACCTTTCTCAGCATGATTGCCTTTTCCAGAGAATCTTGTCTTCTCAAGATGTGTCAAAAGTAGGACACCCTCAGTTTCATAATGTTTCCCTCCAGAAATAGTTCAGGCTTGATTTGCTCTAGGATTCACTTGTTTGTCTTTCTGGCAGTCCAGCATCTCTGCAAAGGTCTTCTCCAGCATCATATTTCAAACAAATAATCCTTTTTCTATCAGTTTTCTTTGCTGTCCAGCTTTTACACCCATACTTGGTGATGAGAAATGCAAAATGTAGAAATGCAAAATTACTTTTTAAAAGAAATTTATTATGTAAAACTTTTTGAAAAAGAAACAAAAAAACAGAAAAAAACAACTTGTCATAATTAATGCTAAAAAAACATTGTGCAATTTGCTATGAAAAGGGGGGGGGGAAATCTGAAAAAGAGACATCCTTATTCCCCTGTAACCAGTTAAAGAGATTGTAACCATGTCACAAGTCACAACCCCCAGGACTTGTAAGGTACATTTTTAAACTCTTGTGCTTTTGAACCTAGATTACTTGAGCTATAGTCAATGGAAAAGTTTCCATTAGGAAAAAATCTCACCAGTAGTGTACCAAGCTGCTAGGATATTTTCTTCTGAAATAATATAAGATGAAGTAGCTGAATCTGCATAAGAAATTACCTAGGAAGTTAAGTTTTATATGTGTTGTTTTAACAAAAGAGTAGGTAGTGAAAGAGGGCAGGCTGCTTAGCCAAAACATTCAAAGGTTAAGATTACAGTGTTCAAGTCACTTACTGTGTGGAGGCTTTGCCGAAATAAAAAGGATCTCTTCAGCATGAGTAGTTTCAGGACTGAGCTAATTGTTGACACTGTTGAAGAGAATAATGTATAACTTTGTTGGGATATAATTTCTGTCGAAACAAGGGTATTTTGGTGCAAATGTGAAAAGCATATGCAGTAATATTTCAAAACAATAAGATTTTAAACAGAAGAATAGCTAAGGTTTTGCTTGATGACTGAAACTTGGCTGAACCCACAAAATGGGATATTAAAATATCAGACAACAGAATTTATAGAAGTGACAAAGTCAGCAAGAAAAAATGGAGGTGTGGCTGGCCATTTAAGTAAACAGAGTGTTTTGAGTAGAATTACATGTGTGGACTGAATTACATGACAAAAGCAGTTTTTAGCTGAGAGAAATGGCAAGCCATTATTTATAGAGACTTGTTATAGACCTCCAAGAGAGAGGGGGGAAACTAATATATATACATATAAAGGGTCTCAGTAAGATTTGAAAGTAGTATATAGACTAGTGGTGATTACAGGTGCTTTGACACTGCCTGGGTATTTATTTATTTATTTTTATCCCACCAGTTCAACTCGCAAGATACTGTAGGTATTATGCTGAAGTTGTATTTGTAAGAATACTACATAAAATTTCTTGTTTGTGGAGTGTTTAGGGCCTTGATACTTGGCGGAACGCTTACTCCCACCTAGTTCTACCCGTGTCACTCGTGCGAGTCAGGAGGCGAGGCTGAGGAGCCTGACACCGAAGAAGGCCCAGAAGGAAAAAACAAGAAACCGGGCCTTCTCGGCGGTGGCTCCTCGCCTCTGGAACAATCTGCCTCCAGAGATTCGCGTGGCTCCCTCTCTGGGTACTTTCAAAAACCAATTAAAAACGTGGATGTTTAGGCAAGCCTTTCCCCCAGTTAATTCCTGATTCTCTTCCCTCCTTTCTCTATTGTGATTTATTTTGTTTGCTCTCCATCTTGTAGAATTGTCTAATTGTATAAACATTCCTTTTCTTATATCTGTTCATGTATTTTGTGTTGTAAGCCGCCTAGAGTGGTCGCAATGGCCAGATAGGCGGGATATAAATAGAATGAATGAATGAATGAATGAATGAATGAATGAATGAATGAATGAAAAATTATTTTCCATAGGCAGATCAGTCTCAGAAAAACATTTCCAGTACTGCTTGGTTCTGCTCCTTCATCAGAGAACTTCATTCCCGTACCCAATAAACTGCTGCATCTCTTCCTCCTGAAATTACAGTTTTGTTACAGAGGATTGGCATCATGTTATCTGCTAGTTTTACAACAATGATCTACATGGGAATAAGCAGATCCTTTTTCTTTTTCATAGCCTCTCAATAGAAACAGTGCTGTTACATGAAAATTCCTCTGCCTGCTCATTTGAAACATGGCAGCCCTGCTTCCCTCACGAGGGGTAACAATGCCTACAAAGTGTTGTAATTCTGTCCATAATTGAAAGTTCAATTTAAAAAAAACTTTAAAAGTATGTAGCACCTCCCATACTGTATGTATGTAGCCCAATGGATTCCATGGAGTTAGCAATGCAATCTTGCAGCATAATCTCCCATAAATGATCAAGGAGCCTGCAGATTTCATGCAATTCTAATGAATGGGAAAAAGTTGCAACATTTTTAAATGCAGAAACCAAATTTAGGAGACAAACCTAAGTACAGGTGTCTTGGTAAAGTTGAAAAATCATTAGATCAGCTCAGATCCCGAATGATTACTTAATCTGACTTGGCCTCCTGATTCCTTCAGATAAATCATTGTAAAATATATGATATATTGTCAGCATTATGTACTCTTGATTTTCAGAGCATCATGTTGGAAATTAATTTTATAGTTTGGAAGCAAATAACAAATAGAAATTTTGCTACGTACTGTAACTGAAATAAATATAAACCATAAATGGGGAAAAGCAAGATTTTCTGCTATGGAGATCACAGCAGCAAGGAAGCAGAAGATTCAGTTTGTAGATCTCAGGTTCTATTTCTTTAGCATATGTCTTACAAGACCATGGAAACTGAAGACAAGATGTCCAGTTTTCCATTTATTTAATAGGGAAAATAGAATAGCATGAGAAACAATGGGGCTCAGTTATTTTTGGATATCCGTAATGTATATGGCAAACATATAATTCAGGAAGCAAATGAATTCTGGCAAAATGCAGTAAGTATAACAGAACGTGATTTATAAATAGACCTGAAGTTTTCAGTCCAGCAGTTCACCAAGTCTAACTGTTCTGGCAAGCTGTATCAATGGTTCTTAGCTGTACATAGAAATTAATGATGACGTCCTCCCATTAATTTTAGTTTTGTGTGTCCAAGTACATATATATTTTCCCTTGCAGTGCTAACAGCAGCTGCCACATGTATTATGTAGGGAAAACAGCAGTGCAGAAAGGGTCCAGCACCCTTTGTATTTTTAGGGTTCCATAATGAAATTGTCTGGTTTTCCCTTTATACTTTATTCCTACTGGTGTGGCTGTCATACCAACTATGCATGAAGGAATTCCAGAGATGGTCTCATTCAAGTTCAAAGAGAGGGACTTTAGTGAAGGCAAATATCCATGGGATTTGGCAGATGAAGTATATCTAGGGCAAGGCTTTGGTCTAGATGGGCGGGATAGAAATCCAATAAATAAATAAATAAATAAATAAATAAATAAATAAATAAATAAATAAATAAATAAATAAATAAATAAATAAATAAATAAATAAATAAATAAATAAATAAATAAATAAATAAATAAATAAATAAATAAATAAATAAATAAATAAATAAAATAAAATAAAATAAAATAAAATAAAATAAAATAAAATAAAATAAAATAAAATAAAATAAAATAAAGGATAAGTAAAAGTGGATTCCATAGATTATTGGATTGCAGCTCCCATCAGTCCTAGATGGCACAGACAAAGTTGAGGGATGCTGGGACTTGCAGTCCATCAACACTTGCAGTCCATCAACCACACCAGGCATGTGATTTTCAGATCCCCCCCCCCCCGCAAGCTACCAGAATTCAGCAGGAATTCCCCCAGAGGAGTTTCAAGATATATGCCTGTTCCTTACCAAAGTTCTCTCTTCATTGATGGCCATTAAACGTGCAGATGGAAATGGATGGAGCTTTGTAATCTCCGTGGCAACTGCAAATCGTCAGGGAACTTGGTTATTTTTTTTTAAAAAAAAGACACTCTCTGGAGAATTTAATGAAGAGAGAGACAACTGTCCTCTCATGTTATGCAGTTGCCATGGAACTTAGAAAGCTCCAATCCTGCATAATGTCTATCGTTGGAGACAGAATAGGTGTGTATCCTGAAACCCTTCTTAGAACTTTTGTTTTGTTTTTGTTAAAGCTACCAGAATGCAGCTAGTATGAAGCTTGAAAAATGCCTCTAAAAGTGACTAAAACAGCCCTGGAAAAGCTAATATTTTTTTCCAAAAGAGCTGCAAGTTGTTACTTGTACTACAGATATCCACTGCCACTTGTTGCTTCACATTTCGAATACAACTTGGTTGCATCCTCATTACAAAAAGAAAGAAAGAAAGAAAGAAAGAAAGAAAGAAAGAAAAGAAAAAGAAAAAGAAAAAGAAAAAGAAAAAGAAAGAAAAAAGAAAAAAGAAAAAAAAAGAAAAAAAGGTGACTCATTACAGGCGACTCTATTACCCAAACTATACTTGTCTCTCTTCATTGTTATCCCATTGTCCTATTCCAAATCGGAATGCTGCCTGGAGACATTTGCACAGGCAGAGTCGAAACTTTTGGTGCCAACCCAATACAATGTATGCCATTTAATATGGCCTACTGTTGGTAGATGTGTTTTGTTGTGAGCAAAATTGGCGCTGGGCAAATGAACTCAGGAGGGTCTGGTAACACTGTCTTAAACTTAGGAAGTGCTGGTATAACAATTGGGCATATGAGTGCATCATGTGTATTCATGAACTAAGGAACGTCGGGGGCTGCCTTGGAGCGCTGTGTAGGGTTCTTTATTGAAACAGGGAGGCCCAGAAGGTAGTGTGAAACATGAGCTGAAAAGGAGAGTGTGGAATTTATGTAGAAAGTGAAGGAAAGTGTTGACAAGAAGCTTAGGTCCAGTGCAGTACCATCAGCTGCCAGAGATTTGCCTGTGGCTCTTCTGCCAGATCATTCTGTATTCTGAACCTTGCTTAAGGGCTTTGGGATTGAGCAAGAAGAAGTTTGGCACGGCTTCAAAACTGCCACGATATATCCCTACTCCTCTTCTTATTTTTGAATCTAGCATTTCACAAGTATATATCAAATGCCCCACTGGGACTTGCCATGTCAGCCAGGGATAAGAATCTGTGTAACGTTTAGAGACTTTAACATCTGTAAGTCCCAGCTTCATTGAAGAAAGAGGCAGACGCTAGGGATTGGGGCCCACCACTTTACACAGCACGTTGTCTCACGGTTTCCTTTGGGGTTTGCGAAATTGCTTTCTACTGGAGGTACTCTGTGTTTCAGCCTTTGTAATTAAATAGGTTAACTCCTTCCACTGTGAATTTTTCAGTTACTAAGCGCCAGGCAGTCTCATCTGTCAAGTATATCATTGCGTGTTTTTCTTGAACATGAGAAATAATTGTATAGATTTTCTTCTTCTTCGGGATTCCTTTTTTATATATATACTGTAAAAAAAGCATTTTTAACCTAATAGGTAGTCAGAGATGGCCTTGTATATTCTGGGCTCTTTTGTATGCTCAGCATTCTGTTAGTCTGGATGGACTTCTATCTAGCTGGATGTTTATATAAAAAACAAGGGAGGCACATCCCTTAGAATCCTTCCTACTTGGAGACAACACAGTGTCCATAGGTTCCTCCTTTAAAATATATATAATAATAACCTTGCAATCTACAGGGATGTTGCTAAGTCTTTGGGTCCAAATCCTAAATCCTAAATCTAAGTCTTTGGTAGCAAAGTCCCAAGTTCCAAGTCTCGTTGCTATTTAAAATAGCCTTTTTTTCACATAAAAAGGGGAGGGTGATGGGGTCTGTGTGGGATATGTGTAGGGAGACCTGAAGCTTGCGAACTACCCAGTTTTGTTCTCCTTTGTCCTTTCCTTGAACACTTGTAAAAAAAGTTTTAAAATGTTTTTTTTTAAATCTTGCTTCACTTATCTTAAACAGCTCAATTTTCAGGCAGTAATCCTTTTTTTTAACAGGCTGCAGACAGGAAAAGGACTTGGGGGAGGAGGAAAGGCTTCAGGTATATATATCATTATGGTGCCCATTTTAGGAGCGATGGGCAAACAAGCAAAGGGGTTCCCATTCTCAATTTGAAGAAGAAACCTGAGTGATCTAAAAAACTTTATTGGTAGAGAAGAATGAGTTTACTAGCAGAACATTTGTGAGGAGCTGCTGAGTTGAGAAGGGTGGTTGAAGAAAGTGGACATTTCCCTATTACTTTGACTGCTAAAAAAATACCCTGAGTCTGAGACTGCCTTGGCAAGATTCCCGCCTTGTAAACAGTCTTGTGAAAATTCCTCATCCTCTCTCTTCCTTTACAAACCTCAAGAGAAGAAATTTCACATCTTCCCTGGGATGACTTGTCTTGTTCTGCTGGACAGTTGCTTCCATAATGAGGAAGTTTTATGGTCTGATAGGCCATCCCTAATATAACTTGAAATAGTTGTTTCAGCGCAGGTCCCTCTGCTGTCATGCTCAATAGATTTCTGCTTTTGTTTGTGGGAGTTGTAATGGTTAGCATGTAATTCTTTCTTGTTTATGTCAGTAGTGTTCACTGGGATCCACAAACCGAATAGCCCAGCTCTTGAAGGAAAAATCTCAAAAGAAGTCTTCATCTTCATATGGCATCTATTCTTCTAACACATATACTGTACACACACTAAGAAAGCAGTTCTGAGCTGTTTTTCCTCTGGATTCTCCTCAGCTTTTCCAAGATTTAAAACAAAAAACAAAAACCCCTGGTAATCAGGATGTCATCCAATACCCATGTGAGGCCTGTTTAGTTCAAGTTAAACCACAACTCAGCTGTGAAAAATGTTCAGTAGTATGAGTGTCATAGAAGATGAGTTGTTAATCCTCAACGTAGGCATGCATTATCATATTTTCTACTTACACTTTGGCTCTGCTGGCCACCTCAAATCCCCCTTTTTGCTTAATGTTGACAATTTTAATATGTAAGTGGACTGAGGATTAGACTGGTAGCTCCACAGGGAAGTGGAAAATGTAACAAACAGATGCCTCCTCTCCATATTTTTATATGACATTTAATTTCACTGCATTTTCTCTACTTCTGTTTTCTTCTAGTGCCTTTCAGTATAACTCTCCCTCTCCCTCCCTCCCTCCCTCCCTCTCTATCTCTCTCTCTCTCTCTGTGTGTGTGTGTAGGCAGGCAGGCAAACAGACAGAGCTGCGATCCTATACTCACTTACTTGGATATAAGACTCAATCAGTCTTACTTCCAAATAGACTTGGACAGGATGGTGCTGCAAAGCAGTGATTCTCAAACTTTGGCCCTCCAGATGTTTCGGGCTTCAGGTTCCAGAAGCCTTAGCCAACACAGCCCATGGCCAGGGATTCTGAGAGTAGAGCTGTGAAATATAAGAAGGGCCAAAAGTTTACAACCACCACTATAAGGCCGTAAAGCTACTCCCCTGCAACTTTATTCTAACACAGGACTAAGGGCTGTTTTAATTGAAATATAACAGTTCCCAGCATCAGAAGGCTACCGTCTTCCTTATCCTAACCATACCTCAACATGTGTTGGTGGACTTTTCATACCTTTTTTTAAAGGCTTCTTGTTCCCAGTGCTGGTTTATTATTTCCTTTCTAGGGGCTAGAAAAGCTACTTGGGCAATCATTTAATCTTCCCATAATCTTCCCATTTAAACTTCTCCTGTATGGCAATTTGCATACAGGAGAAACAGATCTACTGATGATGCTGTGTCCATTGTTCTCCATACTGTATTGAGTCACTTAGAACAACAGGGAATTTATGTGAGGCTGTTGTTTGTGGATTATAGCTCTGTTTGTGGATTATAGCTTTTAATACCATTCTACTCAATAGGTTGTTTTTTAAAATGATCAACCTGAGATTATCTCAGAAGATTTATGTGTGGGTAAAGGACTTTCTGACAGATAGGCCACAGTCAGTAAGGACAGGATCTCACCGTTCTTCTACCTTGGTACTAAGTACAGGAGCTCCCCAGGGCTGTATGCTAAGTCCCTTCCTCTATTCCTTGTACACACATGATTGCACCCCACTGTATAACACCAACACAATTATTAAATTTGCGGACGATACGACAGTGGTGGGGCTCATAAATAAGAACAATGAGTCTGCTTACAGAAAGGAAATACAAGGGTTGATACTCTGGTGTAAAGAAAATAATCTCACACTTAAACATAAAAAACCTAAAGAACTCATAAATGATTTTAGGAAGAAGAGAAATGTATATTTACCACTATACATAAATGGTGAGTAAGTGGAGAGGGTTGGTAGTTTTAAATTTCTGGGCACTTACATCTCAGAGGACCTCTCATGAACTATAAATGCCAACATGATAGTGAAGAAGGCACAGAAGAGGCTGTATTTCATGAGAATGCCCGGGAAGTTAAATTTATCTCAGCATTTACTTCTATTCCATGTGTCTTAGAAAGTGTATTAATGCACGAAACCCCACTCTGAAAGAAGTACATTCATCTTTAAGGTGCCACCGTTTTTGCTTTTCTCAAACACCCTCAAACAGACTAGGATGACTATCTCTATAAAACAGGCATAGATACCGATAACAGATACAATACAGAGACATATGAAGATATAGATCTGCCAGTGTATGTATGGGGGGACACACATAAACTTTCAGAGTAATTAATAACCAGAATGCCATTCAGCTTAAAGGCGCAATCTGAATAGGGTTTACTTCTACGTACATATTTATGTAAACATCTAAAAACTACTTTAAAAGTTTATCTCCCTTTATGAGCCTACAGGTATGAAGATCATAAGGAGATGCCATTCTTTCAGCCTCACCATTCTGAGAGGTGTATCTAGTGGGGACACAGGAGAAGGACCTTCTCTGTTGTTGCTCCCAACCTCTGGAACTCCCTCCCCTGGGAAGCTAGCCTGGCCCCATCTTGGCTGTCCTTCTGCAAGCAAAGATATTTCTCTTCAAATAAATGACTGGCTGACCAAGGGATTTTTAAAAGGGATTATTTTATTTTGTTGTTTCACTTGAGCTTTTGATATTGCTCATATTTATGAGTTTTAATATGATATTTGTTTGATACTTTATTAAATATTGTCATAATTTACTATTTGGCTTTTAACGTTGTTTCTTTTAATTCTGTAAGCTGCCTTGGATCCTTTAGGAGAAAGGTGGCATATAAATATTTTAAATAAAAGCAAATAGGAATGAATTGTCAGAGTGCTTCTTAAAGGGTGTAGGCACATTAAGACTTACAGGTGAGACTTTCTGTTGGGGCCATAATGGATTATGCCACTTATCATGTATGCCAGTATTCACATGCTACTTCCTATGCTTTGCAAGGGGATTTTCGCCACTCTGTCAAGAAGGGGAAAAAATCTTCTTAGCAGTGGCACCCCAATTATGGAATATTCACACCAGGGAAATTGAGGTGATGTAGCTGATGTCAGTGCAACAATCAATTTGGCACCAGCTCAAAGTATTTTTTAAATATCTAGGTACAGATTATATCAGCAATCAAAATGCCTTGGCTATATTTTTATATATAAAACACACACACACACACTTATTTTCTTTAATGACATTGAGGTTGGGGAGGCAGAATCTGTTTTTTTAAATATATTTATACCTTATCTTGATATCCTTAGTGATAAAGGAGAAGTTAGAAAGGTTTCAGTTAATAAACAAAATAAAAAAAATTATTATTGAAATTAATAAAAGAATCCAAACCCACTCACCTCTTTTGGGTTGAGAGTTTAATAAATCTCAGAACACTCATTCAGTAGCTTGGCTACACACACTCTCTCACACACTCACAACTCAATATCAAAGTAAAATGTGGCCTCAACTTAGTCTAAATAAAGAATTCTGTCATAAAGACATTTGGCCTTCTGACTTTCTGAACACAATGTGTCAGTGAAGGAAAAAGCAACTGGTGTAGCTATAAAATATATTTTAGAAATTGTCCATCTGAGGATCTTGGTAATTAGAGGCTCCTCTGTGGAGATTGACAGGGTAAATTACCAGCTAATGTTTACACAACAAAACATATGCTCGGTATAATATCCTACACTGATGTTACTGAAACCAGAGTCCGGAAATGTACAGTGGAAACAAGACCTGGTATGTTTCTTGTGCCAACACAAACAGCAATTATAGCACAGTGTGAGGAGACTCATAAGAAGACTACTGCCTATCAGTAGTTCAACAAAGTCAGCACTTTTGTGTAATTGCAGGCGAAAGGGCTGAAAAACATTACAGATCTCAGCAAGAAACGGCCCTTTATACTTTTAAACTGATCCCTGATAAAAAAAACAATGCCGGGGTCATGAGAAGGCTACTTTGCCAATTTTGCTCTCACTGTGGGATCTGTGGACATCTGGCTGAGCTGCGGAAGCTGGAAAACGTCTTTAATATTCTCTTGACAGTAAAAGTGGACATGTGGAAAACATTCTAACCTGTTAATCTCTGGTGCTCCTGAAAAAAAAAGTAGAGAGGGAGACAAAAAAGGGAAAAGGAAGAGACATTTGGCTTTATACTTTGTGATGATGAATAGAATGTCTCCAGGTCCAGCTGTAAATAAGTTAATGGCATTGGAAGGAAGAATGCCGTCTCCACTTCCCAAACGGAGCGGAAGACTAGCATGCACCTGCATGGCTGTCTCCGAGTTGCGGTAAATGCCAGGAGCTGCTTTTAAATTGACCTTTGCTTTGGACAACAACGTGTTTCTTTTGAATGTGTTTCAGTTAGTAGTCTTAGCAAAAGTTGTTTCCCCCCCTTCTGCACGGACCTTAATGGATTAATAGATAATGCAGTTCAATATCTGCTCACCTGAGAGGAGAGCTCATTGAATTCAGTATTATGCATTTTGAGAGGAAATATATATGGAGGCACTCTGTAATGAGTCAGAGGTTATTCCTACCCTGTTTTTCCACGAGACAAACCAAAATGGTTGCTCCTGATGACTTGCATAGGGAACATGTGACCTCTACATGTTGAACTGCTTCTCCTGCCAGCCTTTGTGCATAGCCATGCTAGTGAGGGTAATGGGAACTGGAGTTGTACAATATTTAAACTTTGTCATTAATATATCAAGAAGACTAGTGCCCTATTCAGGCAATATAGCCTAAAAATAGGTAGGGCTGTAGCTACAGTGGGGTTGTGGGGATCTGTGTACGTCCTGCCCCCCTCCATGTCCCTTCAACCAAGACGTCAGTTAGAATTTTGTGTGTTCATCACAGAAATCAGAAAAGTCGGTTGCAAGCAATTTCAGCTGGACATATTTATAGTGCTCCATGATTGTGCTATAAGCATGTTCAGTCAAACACACAAGAGTCTCTTCAAAGCTTTGCTCTAAATGTGCAAAATATGATTGATGTCTAAGTTGTGGTTTGTGTGTTGGAGTAGGACTTTTAGAGCCCTACTTGGTTTCAAGCTATAATGTCTGAATAGGGCTTAAAAAGCCAGGTTGAATTCCTGCTTGGAAATATATATATATATATATTGCACAGCATTAGTAGGGGCTTTCAGAGAACATGGGTCTTGCTTCCCAGGGATCCCCAAAAGCTAGGTATCAAGGCCACTTCCCACCGAAGCACCATTCAGGCGATGATGGGTTGCAAGGGTCAGGCTATATAGAAGAATCCTATGGATAGGCAAACTGGACTGTGTTCTAGAGCCTGGACAGGTTACTTTGGGGACAAGATCTCTCAGAATGTCCCCCACCATGGCTGGTGAGTCTAGCAATATGACTATAGGAGTTCTGAACAAAGTGCATGTGTTGACTACTTTATTTCCATGTACAGTACTGGATATCCTATTCATTTTGCATACAAAGTGCTGGGTTCTTCTTCCACTAGATTCACTTGCAAAAGCTTTCATGGAATTGCACTGTCTTTTTTTTTCTTGATTTAGAATTAGTATGAACAGCTATTAAAATGATGGAAATAATAAGCTATGTACATAAATTCCCTGGGTGGTATTGGGGAGTTCCACTGCCTCTCTTGCCCCTCCCCCCCCCCCACAATTGTTCCTGGGGATTAATCTGAGAGACAGCTCCCTCGAAATATTTATTTATTTGTTTGTTTGTTTGTTTGTTTGTTTGTTTGTTTGTTTGTTTGTTTGTTTGTTTATTTATTTATTTATTTATTTATTTATTTATTTATTTATTTATTTATTTATTTATTTATTTTATATCCCGCCTATCTAGTCTCATTGAGTCCACTCTAGGCAGCTTACAGCAAGCACAATACAATATATTAAAACAATTTTAAATAGGGGAGAAACTTTAGACAAGATGGGACGAACACTAAGAAAGGGGAAAAAGAGGGAAGATTAGGAGTTGGCTAAGGGGAAGGTCCGCCGAAACATCAGTGTTTTTAATTGATTTTTAAAAATACCCAGCGAGGGAGCCGCGCGAATGTCAGGGGGAAGGTTATTCCAGAGGCGAGGAGCATCGCCGAGAAGGCCCGATTTCTTGTCTTTTCTTTCCGGGCCTCCCTCGGAAGAAGGGAAGGGTAAACTACTTCTGAGTATTCTCTACTTAGGAAGGGTTCCTATGAGTCAGAATGGACTTGAAGGCATGTTGTTGTTAATTTATATACAGTGGGGTCTTGACTTGAGAACTTAATCCCTATTGGAAGGCGGTTCTCAAGTCAAAAAGTCTGTAGGTCAAGTCTCCATTGACCTACAGTGCATTGAAAACCGATTAATCCCGTAACAGGCCGTTTTTGTTCCATTTTGGTTTTTTTCTGGTCTGTAAGTCAATTCTCAGGCTGCAAATCAAACCTAAATTTTGCGGCCAGAGAAGTGTGTAACTCAAAAAGTCTGTAAGTCAAGCCATCTGTAAGTCAAGGGTCCACTGTATGCAAATTGCTGGTTGAATAGCTTAGTGGTTTAGGTATGTGGCTGTGGAGTGAGAGGTGAGGAGTCTGATTCACCCCACTGTCCCTGAGCGAGGAAGAATCAGTCCTACGTGGCCACTGAGCAAACTGCACAGTCTCAGGGCAACCCCAGAAGAAGGGAATGGTAAGTCACACCTGAGGACTCTCTACCTGGAAAACCGTGAAAAAGGGTTACCATAAATCAGTAGTGACTTGATAGCATATGGTGATTATTATATATGCAAATCATGTAAATATAGCATGCCAAATCATTTAAATGTTGCCATGTCTTATGGAAAAACATTATGTTGACATCTGTTTAAAACAAAGTAGAAAAAGAAAACGAATGAATGAATTCATGGATGAGCTACAAGTTCATTGGCAGTCTAAGCTGCGAGTTCTGTTGTAACAACATCTGATCCACTGTAGACATTTCCGTAGGCTTTACACAAATGTTATTAAGAGTCTTTAGTGCAATTTTTCATCATAAGACACATAATCCTGAGAGACAATAGAGTTCTTAGTGTGATGAAGTGGGTGAGTTTTGAAGGTGGTCTCACTGAAATTTTTGTAGTTGAAGTACTGTCTGCAGGGAAATGTTGTATGTCCAAGAGTGGGAGAGGGAGAAAATTGACACTTCTCAGCTGTAGCCTTGAGGCTATACAAGGCATCTTCCAAAATGCAACCAAGTGTTTGGGGCCAGGCACTGTTGCCAAGTTTTATTCTAATTTTAATGCCTTGCTGTGTAGAAGCTCAACTTAAATACTTTGAGTCCATGGAATTCAGTGGGGATTACACACTTGATCAGCTCTCATCTGTGCTCACATTTGAGAAGAGCTCCATCCTTTCTTTCTTTCTTTTTTTGTAATAATGTTTGCGATTTTTTAATGTGCTCATAACAACCCAGTGAAATAATTTACAATTACTGCTTCTTCATAAATGGGATGCTATCCTAGGCCATTGTACAAATAAATAATAAGATCTCAGCCCATGTCTATTTGTTCTCAGCCTGTCATGCCATTTTATTTTAGTATTTATGTTATGGCTTAGTAATTCATTGTGTTTTGTGGGGTGTGAACAAGCCAGGTTACTGCAGATAAGGACATTGTGTGCATTACATTTTGTATATTCAAATTTTGGATTATGATTATTGATTCAGAATAATGCCCTTAAATTTCTCCCCCTTAAATCGATGACATTTTGAAAGTTCTTAATTTTGACTAGACCATGGACCACAGCGTTGTAATCTATACACTTTCTTGTCTCTTTGTATAAGGCCAACATGTCTTTTCTTTTTCACAAAGACCACTAGGGAACTGGGCAAGGGCCAGAAGGGCGAGCACATAACATGTAGTTTAGTATTGTAGGTGAGTCCCTATTTGGTGCTATAGTGGTTCCATCTTTTTGGATTGCCACCCCCTAGTATCTAGGGCAGCAACTGTAGTAAGCTTCAGGCCTTTGTGTTTTTTAAAAAGTATATTTTTATATAAGTCCTGTGTGTTAGTGATGGACTTTGTTGTCCAGTGTTTTGGACTGTTTTTTTTTTAAAGGTACATTTGATTGATGAGGTTTTGTATATATTACGATGACCAGATGTCTGATTTTGCATTGTACATTTTGGTGTATGAACTGCTTAGATTTTGGTGGGGAATATGGCAAGTAGCTTGTAAACTGATTAATTAGATCAAGAAATCTGTGGCTGCTAGTTTTTGTGTGTATGTGGTAGCCATCATTCTCCATAAAACGTGGTGCTAGACAACACAATTCCTCATCATTCTTCTGGAATTATTTAAGATGGGATATTGTGGTCAAATCTAAGATGGTGGCTGGAGCTGCTCAGTGTCAGAAAAGAAAAGGTGTGGAATTGGTCTAAATTGTGGGCCCAGGACATGTATTTGGGTAGGAACTGTCTTCATCATCAACAAGGAAAGACCCTCAACCCTGATACTGACCCTACATGCTATTTATTGTGAGCCAATGTAATATGCGTTATATTTTTGCACATTATATTTTCTATATGTACAATATAGAAAACAGTTTATGAGTTCGTTCTGTGACACTTGTTACAAAGCTCAAGAGTTGGTTGGTATACATCCACTACTCTTAGACAATGTTATAGAAGTCCCCTATTTTCCTTTGCCCCCTGAACATCTACAGATTTTTTTAAAACTCCAGACTGTTGCCAGATAGTAAGCCAACCACAAAATAGCACATCTTAAGACAACAGTACCATCGTGTGGTCAGTAAAATAATAGTCCCATATTTTTAGAAACTGCATAGTAAATGGTTTGTTTTAGGTATACCTTACACAAATCAGAATATTAAAATTCTACGGAGCATTAACATTATGATTGCACTGAAATACCATATAATGATGATGATAATGATGATGTGCCATCAAGTCAGTTCTTTTCAGTGTTTCCCAGTGGTTTACTATATCCTTCTTCTGGAGGTGTCTTGAGACTGTGCAGCTTGCCCAAGACCACACAGGCTGGTTCGACTCCCAGAAGGCAGCAAAGTATTTATTAGCTCAACTAGCCAAAGTCTTGTCCAAGTCTAATGTGCTGGTGCGGCATCATCAATGCACACTCGGGATGTTCTGCATGTGAGCACTGAGCCATGTGATAGTTCCCTGATTGTATTTGCATTGTGTATAGATGAGACAAAAGAGTTTGCCCCAGTTCCTGAAAACTGTTGTGTGTTGCTGTGCAGGGATATTAATTGCTGTTCTTTATTTATTTATTTATTTATTTATTTATTTAATTTATATGCCGCCCACTCTACCCAAAGGTCTCTTGATATATCTATCCCCATAGAGTATTATTAGAAAGCCTGCAGGTTCTCCACAATCAATGTGAAATTTAGGTTTGCATGAAAACTGCTGCTGATCCAGTAATTCATGCATCTTGATGTCATGTTTCTGAAAGCAATGTCCCTGAACCACTGATGATTGTAAGGATTGACCACTGAACAAGGAGGCTTTGCAGCATTTCACTGGAGAAAGATAGCATGAGGGTGGTCTTCTCTGACCCCCTCTTTTCTTGCTACTCCAAGGATTGCCTCAAAGATTTTGAAGGAATCTCTGAAAGGGTATCAGAGTATGATGATGGGGGAAGTGGGGTGGGAGGGGAACGGGCAAAAGGTGGTTCCCTATCCACTTCCTCCGGTATGAATTTTTCTGCTTGATCTTGGAGCCCTTTGTGAGGGGAAGGAGACATTCCGCTTGCATGGGGGCAACCTTGAATCCAGCTCGTAGTTTTCTGTGTAGCAGAGCAACAGTCCAGGAGCGGACTTGCAGTTGAGATCCACCAGATTCCTTCTTTGTGTCTCTTTCATCAGAAATGGAAGAAAAAGTGGTTTCATTGGCCTTTTCGTGTAGAACACTTTGTTTAATCCCTCTGCTTGATGATGTCTAATATCTTTTCCTGCTACTGCTTCTTGATTTTAGTATTATTTGTGTTCCATTCTGGCTAAATGTATCCTCTGAAGCTGTGTCTAAAAATTTCTCATTAGTTGTATCTGTATGTTTACCGGTTATATTATAGTTTTAGTAGAAAAGCATACTTCTGGTGGTGGCGATTCTTACATATAAACCACCCTTGGTTTTTTAAAATCATAAAATAATAGTTTCTTGCCTCCCATATAGATTAAGAAAAATCTGCATGTCATATCTATGAGGTTTGGGAGTGAAGAGTGATTTGAAGTTTTTATCTGGTCAGATTTTTGCATAAATGGTGATGTCATCCTGTTTGCATGTAATGAGCAATATTAAGGCTAATCTGCAAGATTCCAGCTACTAGCTATTGGGTGATGTAGCGTGAGCTATAATCTTGTTTAGTTTGCATGTAAGGGACAAACTTGATTATAATCTCAGTGACAAGCATGTGAGTGATGACCTCAGCCTCTCTGTTGCTAATATTCCTGTGTCAAATGAGCATGCTTGCACTCCCACAGGACCTCATAATTGTGATGATTGAGTATGCCAACAGAAGGTCCCCAGGTGCTGTGAAAGTGTTCCATAAACTACATGAGTGGACTATGTAAGCAATCAGATCCCCTAAAGGATGACTGACTGGTGGGACAGAGAGTAATTAGAAGCTTGTGCACCCTTATGTCGCTGGGTTGAGTCCTGGTAACACCAGCAAAGGCCTGCACCAAACTCCTGCTTACAAGTCTGCCCTAAAAAGAACACCTCTGCCACCTTAGGAAAACTCAAAAAAAATATGAGCTTTGTAGTCAGTAGACTCAGAGTGCTCAATCAGATTAGGACTCAGTGTGGCCTAATAATTCCTCCTCAGGGTAACACTAAGACAGCTCCACTGTTCAAGAGACCAACTGATTTTTATAATTATTATTTTATTAAGAAAGAAATAAAGTTTCACAAAATAAAGTCAGTTTTATGCATAAGCAAGCAAATAATCATTTTCAAGGCTCTGTTACAAAACAGAAATGAAGCATTAATTCCATTCAAATACAAAGACACTAAAAATACTAAAAATCCATAAAAATATGTAAAAAGCTATTTAAGGGAAGGCAAAAGGCAAAAGCCCCCCTTCTTCTAAAATTCCCTACATCTCTTCCATTCTTTCACCCGCACTGAGCAGCAGGCAAACAGACCTAGAAAAACTACATTTTCAAAATAGTCCAAAAAGATAGAGTTAGGTAATCCATAGGAAAGAACCCAAGAAAGAATGAATGCATGAATGTATGTATGAAAGAATGAATGAATGTATATTGTCCATAGTAAAAGTTCCTTTTTTTTAAGCTTCGCTGGCACATCCCTTATCTCCCATCTCTCACGCTGTCATCCAATCACGGCATGAAGTCAGGTAAACAGTCCTTCTTTATCTGCTTTCTTCTCGGCTTCGTTCTCTTCCCATGGGTAACAGGTGCTGTTTGTCTTAGCATGTCTGCAACCACGCCACAACAAGGTCCATCCTTCTTATCTAGGAATGTTTCCCTCAGGCCTACAGAAAAACATTCCCACCTTTTTCTGAACAATACACTGTCAGCATGCAGAAATCATTTATACAGAGAATCAAAATGGAATCCATCTTACATTGTTCACTACTACATATCCCATCTTCAGTACAAGATTTAAACCACATAGCCCATCTCATGACAGACTAGACATCTATAAGCTGCTTATATATTGCCTACTAAGACAGACAATAATATTCAAGATGCTGCTAAATCCATTGCGCATTGGTAGGGAAAAAGCAACAGTATAACAAGGGAACCTATCCAGCCTCACAAAAAAGGTGCCACAATTCTTTTGGCTTTGCTTTCATTGTTTGCCTCTTAAGGAAGTCGAGAGATGGGATTGTAACCAAGCAGCTTTGCTTTGCAATTTTTGCAGGCTGTTTAGAGGTGGTAGTTAGTAGTTCAACTTGTCCCTGTGTGAGCCACCCAGCTGAATGTAATCCACGGGCTATTTATGGTAGCCCACTGTGACCTCAGTAAGCATTTTGAACAGGGTATCCATCTTGGATTGTGGAAACTAGGGTGTTATTAAACGATACTGGTTGAATTGAATTTGACATTTTTATTCAGAAGCATAGCTTGGAAATGTTACCTTTTAAGATTATAACTCCAAGCATGGCCCCTTATAGCCCTGTGGCTATAAGCCATGGTGGCTGAAGGTTCTGGGAGTTGTAGTCCATAAAATAATTCATTGTAACTGCAGAATGTATTGTGCAGCACAGTTGACCATCTTCTATAAAGACCCTCCTTTGCAACCCATAAACATCTGAGTTGTGCTCTGGATAGCCTTGCTGATTGTGGAATTCATGGAGTTGTTGTCTTATAAAAGTAACTTTTCCAAGCTCTGTTCGTAAGTTATGCAGGCCCAGAGTAACAAGTGAAAGTTTCAAGAGGAGTTTCAAATTATACTGTCTTCATTGGAATGCAGTGAAGGAGCTGCTATGGTGTGGAGTGCCAAGAAACCCATTTCCCTTGATTTCAGTAGAGGCTACATGCCAAATAGCAGAACAGATGGATGTACAGTATCTGATTGGGATGCAATCAGATGCATCCTTTAGAAATGGCCAGAAAAGTTTTTAGGGATTTTTCTATCTTTCATGCATGCAAGATCAAAACCAAGAATCCTACGTTCTGTCTATGGCGACAGTTTGGAACACATTTATGAACACTTAAATCCTAATGATTTCATGATTTTTCCCCTCTCGCAGAACCTGAAAATTCTGCTCTGAAAACAGTGTTCCAAGATACTGTTGCCCCCTCCAAGATTGATTGCTAGGATTAAAGAAGTAGCCCATGGACATGGTTTGGGGCCTTGTTAAGCAAGACAAGGGTGATGAGTGTTTGAGCCATGCAAAGCACGAAAGTGAATACGTGGTTGTACTAAAGAGAAATGACACTTGAGACATTTAAGGGGAAGGATCCAAATTTATAAAGAAAACATTACACCCTCAGAGTGATTTAGATATCTGGCTGTGGAGCCAGAAGTTGGGAGTTCAATTCTCCACTGTGCCTTCTTGACAGGGGCTGGACTTGATGACCTGGGATCCCTTCCACCTCTGCATTTCTCCAGTTCTAAGATATTATTTAACACAGTATGTACAGTATTTTGACACACATTTTACCGCTGATTGAAAATCTTGGGCTGTGCTATGTTTGCTTTCTAGATGGGAGTCCATGTGGTGGATTCTGCAGTTGCTGGTTTAGGAGGCTGCCCCTATGCAAAAGGTGCCACAGGAAATGTAGCCACAGAAGACGTGATATACATGCTGGATGGTTTAGGAATCAATACGGTGAGCTACTTTTCACGTACCAAGAAGATTTTGAAACTGTGAATTGCAGAATGGTGGAATGCTGGGTTGCTATAAAATGCTTCTTGCTCTAGCTATGTTGATTTTAAATACTAATAATAATTCATTGCAATAAACAGGATGTATCACTAGTACACATTTATACATGGATACATTCTAGATTAATAACTACAAGGAAATGTTAGACTATTTAGCATATCTGATCCTGTAAAAAGAGGGAAAAAAATTCACTATTGCCAACAGAAAACTTCCAATTTGCTTCTAAGAGCCAATATATAATGTTATTCTACTGCCAAATAATGATGTATATTCCATTCTAGCTTGCTATTTGGAATTTGTTAGCTTTGAATTGTTCAGTAGGTTTCCAAATGTCATTCCTTGTCACTATTCTTAGTCTCAATTTTTCAGACCCTCTTCCTGAAAATACCAGTTCAGGCATGAGTACCTGCCCAGCACCTTCTATAACGAAAGCAAACCAAAAGAATTCATTTAGACCCAGAACATACTACCAAAAAAAACCCCTATTTAAATTGAGCTTAGCATGTTTCACATCGATTTAAATTTGGGTATTTACATGAGGTACATACATACGTAGATTAATTTGGAAGGAATCTTGTCTGTGTGTGGCTGAGAGTTATTTTACTCATTCCCCAGAGGTCTGTTTATTTTAGCAGAGATGTAGAATTGATTCCACACATGGGAATGCCTCTGTTTGACTTTTTTTTTAATTCCTACTATCTGATACAGCACTATAACATGGTCCATTTGCCATGTTCGCTCACCCACCTCTTCATTTGCTTTCCTTCCCTGCCTTTCTCATTCACCCACTTGTCCGAACCCCCAGTCACCTCAAAGTTTCCTTTCCCATTTCAAAGCCACTGTGAACATTTTACATAGGGGGCTCAGTAATTTCCCCACCATTAAGAGACTACTTAGTGCTGTTCTTTTGTCGTTGTTGTTGTTGTTTAGTCGTTAAGTCATGTCTGCCTCTTCATGACCCCATGGACCAGAGCACGCCACGTCCTCGTGTCCTTCGTTGCCTCCCGGAGTTGGGTCAAATTCATGTTGGTAGCTCCAACCATCTCGTCCTCTGTCATTCCCTTCTCATCTTGCCTTCACACTTTCTCTTCTCATGAGATGGCCAAAGTATTGGAGCCTCAGCTTCAGGATCTGTCCTTCCAGTGAGCACTCAGGGTTGATTTCCTTCAGAATGGATAGGTTTGTTCTCTTTGCAGTCCAGGGGACTCTCAAGAGTCTCCTCCAGCATCACAATTCAAAAGCATCAATTCTTTGGTGGTCAGCCTTCTTTATGGTCCAGCTCTCACTTCCATACATCGCTACTGGAAAAATCATAGCTTTGACTATGCGGACCTTTGTCGGCAAGGAGATGTCTCTGATTTTTAAGATGCTGTCTAGGTTTGTCATTGCTTTCCTTCCAAGAAGCAGGCATCTTTTAGTTTGATGGCCGTTGTCACCATCTGCAGTGATCGTGGAGCCCAAGAAAGTGAAATCTGTCACTGCCTCCATTTCTTCCACTTCTATTTGCCAGGAGGTGATGGGACCGGTGGCCATGATCTTAGTTTTCTTGATGTTGAGCTTCCAACCATTTTTTGCACTCTCCTCTTTCACCCCCATTAAGAGGTTCTTTAATTCCTCCTCCCTTTCTGCCATCAGAGTGGTATCATCTGCATATCGGAGGTTGTTGATATTTCTTCCGGCAATTTTAATTCTGGTTTGGGATTCCTCCAATCCAGCCTTTCACATGATGTATTCTGCATATAAATTAAATAAGCAAGGAGACAATATACAGCCTTGTTGAACTTCTTTCCCAACTTTTAACCAATCGGTTGTTCCATATCCAGTTCTAAATGTTGCTTTCTGTCCCACATACAGATTTCTCAGGAGGTAGATAAGGCAGTCAGACACTCCCATTTCTTTAAGGACTTGCCATAGTTTGCTTTGGTCCACACAGGTTTTTGCGTAGTCAATGAAGCAGAAGTAGATGTTTTTCTGGAACTCTCTGGCTTTCTGCATAATCGAGTGCATGTTAGCAATTTGGTCTCTAGTTCCTCTGCCTCTTCGAAATCCAGCTTGTACTTCTAGAAATTCTCGGTCCACATACTGCTGAAGCCTACCTTGTAGGATTTTGAGCATAACCTTGCTAGCATGTGAAATGAGTGCAATTGTATGGTAGTTGGAGCATTCTTTGGCACTGCCTTTCTTTGGGATTGGGATGTAGACTGATCTTTTCTGCTGAGTTTTCCAAACTCGCTGGCATATTGAATGTAGCACCTTAACAGCATCATATTTTGAGATTTTAAATAGTTCGACTGGAATGCCATCACCTCCACTGGCCTTGTTGTTAGCTATGCTTTCTAAGGCCAACTGGACTTCACTCTCCAGGATGTCTGGCTCGCTACAGCTTTTCTTTTAGCTGTAGTGACTCAGTGAAAGAGGCTGACCCTTTAAAATCTTCTGATCCAGTTGAGAATACATCCTCTTGGGGTACAGAGCTATGTATCCCATTAGGACGTGATTTTTTGCTCGTTCTACAGAGTTTATCCAGTGATCTGGTATTTATAAAGGAATTCTGGGAGCTACAGTTCATAAACACAAATGTGCACACCTCTGATTCCCACCTGGTTCTGTCCAGTCTCTCAAGTTCTACTGCATGCTTGTGGCCTGTATCCATTCCCTCTTCATTTCACTACCACCCTAGAGGAATTATTCCAATAAAACTGGAATTTTGTTAGCTCTCATTGGCTTTCCAACACAGAACACTTTAGAAAGTTCTCTGCCAGCTTGATTTGGTTAAGCACCAGCATTCTGTTTCCCTTCTTGTTCAGGTGGAGCCCATCTCTTTTGTACAGGCCTGGCTTGTGCAAGAATGTTTCTCAGTACCTAATAATTCTAAATAGCTCCTTATACTACAGTCCCCTCCATGCATTGATCCTTCAGCCGTCTAGCTGGCCCTGTGCCTGGAACAGGTAGTATTTTAGAGAAAGCTGTGTTGGAAATCCAGGCTTTCAACCACCTAAGTTTTTCGACATTTCTCCATGTCTTACATCACACTACCTAGACATCTGCAAATCTTGCACCGGGCAAAAATGCCACCACACAGTCTATATATACTCATCACAAATGTAGCTATGTCTCTTTCTAATGACTGCAGCTCTATACTAGAAATGCTGCCTGTAATCCTTCAGTTAACTGGATATGGAATGGGTAAAACATATGCAATATATTTGCTACCACTGAAGTTCCCTCTGTGTATTTCCTACTTTGAGCCCGTCAGCTTATTTTGATTCTTTGAGGCATTTTCTAGATATTATTCCAGCTGCACTGGAGCTCCTCACCCATGAATGAGAGAACGTGTAAATGACTCAAATACAGTTGATCATTTTGTCTTCTCTGTGAAACCTATACCTCTTTTCCTAGAGCAGTTCCATTTCCCAGAGAGGTGCAATTAACTCTTATTCAGAGGACTGGCCTAGTGCCCCCCCCTCCACCTTTCAAATCTCTATGGCAATGTGTACACAATATTCAGTGCTGCCTTAAAAAACACACAAATAATTTTGAAAAACTCTGCAGTTGCAGCTGTGTTCTAGGTTGATGAGTTTATTTTCCTGTTTGCTAGCATTTAGCAGGTACCACTTACTGAAATTACACATTGCCCAATGTTTACATTCTGTTTGAACTATCTCCTGGCTTCCTTTCAGCTCTGTGTTCATGTTCTTGCTTTGTTGACTGAAGTCACTACAGAAGAATACACAATGGATGATGAAGTGCCTTTTGAGTATTCATTACTGCTTTCAGATGGGCAGTTAATGCACTTTTCAGTGTGCTGTTCAGATTGATTCGTCAAAGTCTCAGTTGACTGAAGGAAAGCTGAATTTGAGCAATACGGATTGCGGTGCAGTAGCAAAGATTAAGCTCATGCTACAGATCAAGCACATATGGGAAGATCAGCCAAGAGACAAAACTATGATTGAAACTAGCTAATTATTATTATTTTCTTATTTACAGGTACTGTGTGTCAAAATCAGTGGGGCTTTGAAAGAATCACTATTTAGTGTTATACTTTAATTTCAAAAACATTTTCTGAGAAGTGCAACCTGCCAGATTTTTAGAGATTTTACCCCATGGCATTCAACTGAATTATCACACCTTTTATTACCAGGTGGGATGGCTACCAAATGGACATAGATACAGTACATGGTCAAAAAGGGGGCTGTAGCTGATTGTTTGTTTTTGTCCTCATCTAGCCCTGAGCGCTGTTCTTTTCACTTGGCCCCTACTTCATAAAAACACCATAAGAGGAGTCCCTATTACTTTAGACCAAAAGCCCATCAGATCTGGCTCTCCCCCCCCCCCAATAATGGCCAGCCATTTAATTTTCAGGAGGTAAACCTAAAACAGATGGAGATAGTATTGGGATATCATTTATTTGTTGATACCTCAGCCCACACCTCCAGATTACTTCATTCAGCCCTTTCACGTAGATGTTAAAAATAGGGAGAGCAAAATAAAATGTTGTAGGACCCCACAATTTAGGAGGTAGGGTAGAAAGACATACTGATTTTAGAATGTGAAACATTGTATGGAAATGTTAAATCATCATCAAACAGGGTGATCTAACACAGTTTCTTTGTGATATTGGTTAATTTGAGAGACTAGATGTACAAATAATTTCTTTCTCTCTCTCTCTCTCCCTCTCCCCCAGGGTGTGAATCTTTATAAGGTTATGGAAACTGGTAATTTCATTTGCACATCATTGAACAAGAAAACAAATTCTAAAGTTGCACAAGCTTCCTTCAGTGGTTGAGTTGCCTAAAAAGGAGAGTCTCGTTTCTAAATATCCTATATCTGTCTATCAGTGTGCTCTACATATTTACAGCTGCATTGGGCAAATATGTTGCAATAACTATTTCAACAGAGAAGGGAAATGGCGGCATAGTTAATATCTGATATGACAGTGGCATCAGTGTATCATAAAATCAAACTGGAAACCTTCAGATATGGTTGTCTAATAAAACCTTCTCTCTTTGCGTGGGTCCAGTGGAGATTGTCTTCCTACAACCTACCAACAGGCTTTGTTAATGGGGCCTCATCCAACTTCTGGTTTCGTTGTTCCTCGGTGGAGCATAGCTGTGTCCATGTGGGGAGAGAAAAGTGTGTGTATTTGCTTTCATGCATGAGACAGAAAATGTATGTTTAAGATCGAGGCAGTACACATACTCATCTATTTGTTCAGCATTGTGCATTTTTAGTAAAATTCCATTTCATTAACCAGTAGAAATACAGAAATTCATAAAGGGGAATAGCTGCAAGTTCCCCAGAGTCCATCCCTTTCACACTAACTAGCTTTTAAAATCTCAGTAACTCACTCTGAGAAAAAGCGAGAAAAAAATAAAGAGAAAAAAATAAAAATTTTCCTTACTTACAGTTGAGAACAGATCAACATCAAAGAAGGGCACCAACTGAAGAAAGAGAGGGGGAAAAACACTCAGCAGAGAGGTGGGGGGTCTCTTTGAAAGACTGGAAGGAACAATTGGTTAGTGATGGATCTAGACAATCACACCAGCCCAGAAAAGCCCTTTCCAGTCACAGAAACTACAGATAGCATGTGTATGTATGCTACATGATGTATGTATGTATGTATTTGTTTATTTATTTATTTATTATACCACCCAGTTAGTGAATTCACATTACTCTGTGCACTGTACAAACAAAAAGTTGCAAACAAAACTCCGACAGTATTTAATTAAGAATATCTTGAAGCAAAATTTTACCACATATCCCAAATATGGATCAACTGGAGTGACCTCCAGCCCATAAAATTTTACACTAACAATAACAACATACTTTTTAATCTTCTAGGGTCCCATGCAATATGCTTAGTCTTCTAGGTTGCCATGGGGCTTTGCATCCATTCCATTCAGTTTTGGGGAACATGAATGTATGTTGTTGACTTAATGTTTAAAATGTACAGGCCAGAATCTTATTAAGTTTGCACAGCATAAATTCAGTTGTGTAAGTGATGTGCACAATCATGCAGTGGTGCACTCTGACATATTGAGGGCAACCAGAACCGCTCATGCAATCTACCTTATGCAGGCAGTAATGGACATTAAGATTAGAAATGGGCATGATATGCGGCACACTTAGACAAGGAGACAAGACAACCAAACTTGTGCTCCTGCCAGGGACTGGTTGGGCAGTCAAAGAGGAAGAGGAGAGGAGCATGCACCAGCTTGTGAGGGGTGTACTGGCTGAGGTTCGTGCCCATCTCCAATTAGGATTTTGGCCACACTTGACCTGACCAAGAAAGATCAACAGAGATATCAAACATTAAATAAATAAATGATATAATCAGTCCACTCTTGAGAGTTACAAAATCTTTCCTAGGACATAACAAATCGTGTCTCTTAAGATGTAAGGATAATGATTTAGAAGAAATGTTTGCTATGCTAACATAACATGAAGAAAATGGCACAACATCATGAGTTTTCTATGTGGAAAATGTATCCAGGAATCAAAGAGGAGACACACCACAAGCATGACTGTTAAGTAGCAGAATGGCCTTTAATATAGACGTGTGTACTGCTTTAAAGCTGAAACGCAAGCCTGCCAGCTGTGTACAGGAGGCCAAGCACTTAATCACTTTGGAAACACTTTAAACATGGAACTCGTTTTTTGGGTTTTTGCCTCAAGTTCCAAAAAACAAGGGATGAGTGGTTTGCATTTAGCTTTGTGGATCACACAGTGAGAAGGCCCTACTTTAAAAGGGCCTTTGACTCCAGTTTTAAACCACTGGGATACAACTGGCTGCCAGATTCTAAATATAGTACGTACATTGTTATTTCTTAATCAAGCCAGCTTTTAGAGTTCTGTAAATATTTGCAGAAAGCGATGAGATTTATCGTTGTGTGTGGCCTGGCAGTTAATGTGTTTTATTTTTCCAGATTACCTCTTTGCATTTGCCAAGCCAATTATGCTAGGAACAGGAGCCAAACCCAGATTTGCTGTGAGTAGGACATGGGTAACGTTTAACTATGGTTGGGCATCTGTTAAGAATATGAATGACTTTATCATGTTCCAAGAGGTTGTAGGAAATGGCAGCCTGCCATACGCTGCAAATTTATGGTGTCCTCCTGTAGTTGTTACATACATTGTTAAATTCATTGTAATCTGGTTTTACTCTATGCATTAGAAAGAATAGCAATGGTGGTAGAGAAAATGCACTGTTGCTACCTAAGTTCCATTTTTTTTCCTCATAGTGGAGTGCAAAATAGCTGGGCAGACATGTTGAAAGCATGGACGTTGTGCAGAAGCACAGTGTTAGATTTATTTATTTATTTATTTATTTATTTATTTATTTATTTATTTATTTATTTATTTGATTTATATCCTGCCCATCTGGTATATTTATACCCTCCCATATAGAATTCTGATCAAACCAAATACATTATTCATCAAGATAGCAACACTATATATATACTCCAACTTAGATTGTGCCTGCTGGTTAGTTTAATTTACCGGTATATATAAATTAAACTAACCAGCAGGCACAATCTAAGTTGGAGTCATACTGTGTAGCAGGGGAGTTTTAACATTTTGCCCCTACCCACCCCAGTTTTGGTACATTACGCAGGAGAAGAATTCATGGGGTGAAAATAGAAAGGAAGAGGATGGTAACGAAACATTAGGTCAAGCTTCTTAACTTGTTTGACAGCACTGCTAGAACCCATTGAACAGACCTGACCTCCACTGATGTTAGAAGATCACCAGGGTGAGGCCCAGCTGGTAATTGGATGGGAGATCACCAGGGAAGACAGTGTGCATCTCTGAGAAGGTTAAGAAGACAGTACACCTAGGATGCTGCAGAGCTGCTGTCAGTAAGAGTTGACAGTATTAGGCTAGATAGACCAATGGTTTGACTCAGTATAAGGCAGTATACTGAGTCTACAGCATAACATCCTATGACAAAGGGGTGGGGGGATGAACTGCTGTAAGAAACAGTGGATTCTTCTTGACCGGAGGTACTTCAAGAGAGATGGCATGGCCATGTCTTAGAAGTGTTGTAATTGAACCCTACATTGCAGAGCCTGTAATGAGCAAGGAATTAGATGGGACTAGACAGCTTGCTATAGTCACTACCAGATGTGAATTCTTAAGTTCTGATTTTCCACTTTGGTGTAGTTGTTTTAGAAAACCCTACACATATAGTAAGTTCTTTGGGGCAAGTTCAGCCTCTCTCTAAATTTCCCTTCTCCTTGCATGTCAATTCATGGGTCAACTAGATGATCATTCCTCAGTGAATGTGGAGTGTATTGGCAATACAAATGTTTCTGTCACCCTGGTCAGTTCCCTGTTATGTATTCAATGTTGTAGTAGTTGTGAGATCAGCTGCACAGCTATCTATGTGAGGGGAAACTTGCTGGAGCAGCTGCGATACTTACGCAGTTGGCCTTGCACTCTGTGTTGCCTGAGCAGGATACTGGCCAATACACTTAAAATATTTTTATCCCACCTTTCTCCTTAAAAAGAACCCAAGGTGTTTTTTTTAAAGAAGAGGTGCTCCCTGCAGGGTGAAATATGTCTGTTTGTCATGGCGTACGATTTTCCTCAGCCACATATCTTGCATTTAGCATGTTTTGTTCTGTGTTTGGTTATGTGAAGGCAAGCTCGGTTTAATTTGAAGATCTTGCAGCTGAGGCAATCCCTCTGTGAGAAGAAGAACTGGTTAATTAGAAGAAATACACATTTGCCATATAATAACTAGACTGCCCCTGGGATGGCATTTCTCCCCTAGCAAAAGTGTCCTATGCCTATAGGTGTACGCACATCCATCTCTGTGCCTCCATGCCTTTCTCAATGTGCAGGAGTATTAGAGGCAGTGCCTTTAGGCCTTTGTGTTACTAGCTGTAGCATCATCCTTGATGTCCAGCGGTTGCTTACTCTGCTCTTGGTAGCACAGGAAGGTCACCCAACTCATGTTACCCCAGAGACAGTAGTGCTGTGTGTACTGTAACAGACATAGTAATGGTAATAGTTCTACTGCTGCATATATATATATATATAAATACAAAGGTATTAATGCAGATAGAAGCAAGTTACTCATTCATTTTGTATACGTATGTATTTTGATTATTTTTAAAACCATAAAGCACTTTCTTCTCATGTCTACTCATGCTCTCATATTTTTGAATATTCATCTGAAGCACTGTTTGATTGAATGCATCTGTTATTTGCTCTCACCAGTTTATAGTGTTTATCTTAAGAATTAGAGAGAACACTGGAGAACAACCTGACATGCTACAAAATGACACATTTGTTAGCTACGGGTGACCAATCTACACATAAATCATTTGTAACGATCGGCTGCCTTTTCACCTTATGTTCACAATATTGGGTTATAATAAACTATAGGATACACTTGCTTCTGTTTCTTTTCTTTCTTTTTTTAAAAATTGTGGCTCCACCTGGCTTTTATAGGTAATTTATCCCTTTTAAAGTAATGGCAGGAGTAGATTTCGTTTTTCTATGTCTCTTTTTGGAAAAAAAGTTCTCAGCACCCCTGGCTTCACACCCCCATCAGTCTGCCCAGGCCCACTGCTCTGTTGGCATCAAAAATGAGCTTTAAAAAGTGGCATTAACTACAACTCTTGGAGTCCTGCAACCAGCATGTCCAATGGGTACCTTGCCTGGAGAATTCTAGGCTCCAACGTCCAAAAGGACGTTTTTTCCAAATGTTGCCTGAAATTTGGCTCAGAGCAACCAATTTAGCTTTCCACAATGTCTACTCCAAGCATTGGGCAGGAAGCACTGATTCAGAAGGTTGCTGAGGGTGACATGACTGCTGAGGAAGGCAGGGGTACAAGAGAGGGTGGTTTCTCTTAGAGTCTCTTCAAATATGGAGGAGGTGGCTCTCAAAACTATTTGTGTCTTCTAAGTGCTTGCCTTTGTTCTTCCAAGAAATGGTACTTTGGGGAGAGTTACTTCCAATGAATATATTGGGAATTTAAGTAAAGGTGCATCTGGTCTGTTACAGTAAAGTAGTAAGTAGAGTCTCTAGATACAAGGGTTTAATTTAGAAGTCCAATCCAGCACCTCCAGTTCACCATATTCCTTGCTGGATTGCACACTCAAATGGATGTTACACATATGGTTCATAGACTTAGATTGCTATTCATGTACTATCCTGTGAAAGTGACCAGAACTGTAACGAGGGGCTTGTCTACATGGGGTCATTTGGAGTAGCCTCTTACTAGCTAAAAAGAGTCACTTGAGGCCTGATATGCTATTTGGTGTGATCCTTGCCTCCAGATGGCATAGTCACCTCAAGCAACCCTATTTGATCTGCTTGCCTGTTCAAAATAGCAAAAAGGAAAACTCCCTCTCGTCTAATCTTGCTTCTGGGAGGAAGATTTCTTTTCTTTTTTTGTAAGTGATGCAGTGCGTCAGCTCTGCCCAATTTGGTTAAAAAAAGTGAAGGCGCAGGGAAAGTATGTTTTTAATTTGCCTATTTAGTACACATTTTAGTACACATTTATTATGTTGCTGTGAAAAAAAATTCCCTTCTTTCTACTTCATGTCTCCTCTTCTAGAAGGAAGTTTTCAAAAAATTTTCAAAGTTATGCAGTGCATCAGCCCTGTCATTGTACAATTTAAAAATATTACTTTCTCTGACCCTCCACAGAACAGAGTAAGTGTGCAATTTGCCAATATTGCGAAGTGGCTAATCTTTCTTCTTGAGCCACTTGGTAATATTGGCAAATAGACAGCAGAAGGGAAATGTCACTCTGGAAATGACAAATGAAAATTGTACATATTCTCCTCCTTCACATTACTGGAGCCAACATCAGGATTCAGGGCAGAATAGGAGCCTCCTCAAATTCTGGAAAGACTTTTCCACTGATGTCATTGGGGGAGGGCACCTGCACACACACCAGTGTTTGCCCACTCAGAGCGTTTTGTACTCATTTAAATGATTGGGAAAGCCTAGTCATATTTGGGCACTCATGTGTTGGAAGCAAAGAGGGCACTGCTTCCAGTCAAGAGATGCTGCTATAGAATAAGTGGCAAATTGCCTCAGAGCAGGGCTTCATTCCTGCCAAACAGTGTGTCACAGTCCACGATATCCCAGGCAGCCCCTCACCAGGGACAAAGGCATCAGGGCCCAATCCACCACACAGAGTATCAAGTCAAAAAGCACTCAACCTCACAGTTGGTCATGACCAAGTGGAGGCAGGAGCACAAGGCTGAGAACACAGAGCCAGAACAAGATGCTGAGAGGCAGGAGGTAAGCAGAGACGAGAACAGGGGCCAAGGCAGGAACAGAAACACTGGAGGCAAGATGCAGGGATGTAGTCAGTAAACAATGGCAAGAGCAGGAACAGATGCAGGAATATTGGAGCTCAGGAGCAGCAAGGTGGCCAGCACAGCACAACTGAGGACCTTTGTTGCTGAGACAGGCTGTGGGAGGGAGGCCTTCCCTCCAGGTTTCCAGGTGAGTCTCATGAGTGGCCCAGCAGCTGCTACACAGGCCAGGGCCTGAGCCTGCAAACTCCAGGCCACTCCTGGCTCAGGCTGGCCCTGATCCTGCAGCTGCCAGGGTGGTGTGGGCCAGTCCTGACACAGTGGAGATAATTGAAATAAAGCTCCACACGCAATGTGAAAATCCGAAGAGCTGAACTCTATGTGCAGTGGTTGTACTTCTTTTTTCTTAGGAAAATGTAATTAATTGGTCTGATTATTTAGCCTGTATGTTCTTTAGTGTCCTATTTATCCATTTCCTGATGTGTTCACGTTAACTTACAGCAATAGTGAATCTTCATCCAGGTTGTTTTCTGTATATATTTAGAAGGGAGGAAAACCAGAACTGCCTAGAATAAATAGAAATGATATTTATTCTGAATAAGTTTGGAAAATATATTTTCAATTTAAATTTATTCTTGATATTGTGTTTCACTTGTTGATAATAGCAGTGAAATTAAACTTGGAGGTGAGGTGGGGAGTCCTCTCTCGAAATAGAAACATGGAAAAGAAGTGTGCTCACTCTTATACCTCTCTGGCCAGACTGAGGTCTTACGGATGAGTAAATACAAAATAGTGTTTGTGTCACTGCTGATTTAAATGGGAAGGAAATGTTGATGTAAAAATGATGCTGTATCCCAATCCGCCTATGGGAAAAGTGTGTGTACGTTATTTGTGATATTTGTGTGTTTCCCAAAAGGAAAAACAGAGCCTCATGACTGGTTTTCCTGAGGCACAACATTCCTTCTTCTACAGTACAAAAGCAGGCAACCTGGCCAGTGTTTGAGACCTATCATTCATTACAAAAACTAAACAACTCTAGGCTCCTCTGAATGTTTATGGCCAGCCTAGAAGTTTGTGACTTGGGATGAGGTCTAAGCGAGCAAGTCCTTTCACAACATGGGAAGTATAGTCCCTCTGGTCTCCCCAATACTTAGCTATTGTTAGATAATTAGGTAGGTGCCAGCTACTAATCAGTTGTACCAGGAGATCAACAGGAGACCCTACTCAACCCTTCACCCACTCCTAGGGTAAATATATATAAATCCCTTTTAGTCTTGGCTCCCACACCACAACCAGTGGAAGAAGATTGTACCTGACAATTTGCCTCACCTCGGCTTCTTTGATCTTCTGCTGCCCTCCCTCCTTTTCTCCTCCTGAGATGTCTGCCTCGTTTGATTTAGCTAATGGAGCTACGGGGTGTTGTCTTGGTCTCATCTAGCTCTCAGGAACTGGGCCACCACTCCCATCAAATCAGATTCATACATCACTGTGCCAGTACTTCTGTTTATTTTTCATACTGTGTGAAAGCAATGTGAAGCCAAAAAGGACAGCTACCTACAAAGATGTGAGCCCTGTAGGTCAATTACAAGCATTTGGATGGGGCAGACATTCCTCTCCACCACCAGCGTTTGCACCAGGTCAAGTTCCCCTTGCACTAGACCTGACACTGTGTCTGTTGGGGGGGGTGTCACTGGGTCAAAATGATGATTGACTGGGCCGTGCACAGGGAGGGAAGGAGGAGGAAACAAGAGGACAGGCTCACTGACAGAAGACATACTTTGCATGCAGGAGCATCTTTTCGCAAACAGATTCCATGCATGTGTATCAACAAATATCATTTTCAGAAGGCTCCTGAAAAATCTGCTGGTTGAAAAGCTGGGGTGTTGGAGCTAGAAGGACAGATCACTTTCCAGGCCAGAAGTGTATAGTTTTTCTATATGTTTAAAAAAAAGGGAGTGGAAAATTTTAGGACATCAGTTAAACTGTCTTTCATCAAAGTTTGCTGGTTTTTTTGTTAATCTTCTCATTAATGGTCTGCTCAAAAGCTTCCATAGGATCCCAAGTTTCCTATAGAATAAGGTTTGGAACCTCTGGTTTAGGTTTGGGGGCACAAAAACTGTGAAGGATTGTGGTGTAGGACTATTGTCCTTGTAGTTGGTTCTATTTTTTTAAAGTAACTTCTAATGAAGGCCGGGTAGGTGGGGCTCGTCAGCCATGGAAGGCAGCCCATCTAGGAGAAGGAAAACTCCGATTTCAAACCTCCACTGCCTTGTGGCTATATCCATTCATGGAAAAGGCTTCAGGAGTTAACCTAGAGGCAAAATCCGGAGCTGGAGTCCCGAAGGCAGTTCTTGTCGTTCTGCCAACTCTTGCGACGTTGCTGGAACCAGTTGTATGGGCTCTTGCCTTTCCATTGGACCATTTCAGCAACGTGGAGAGGGGGGATCTGCTGCTTGGGTAACAGCCTATCCTCCATATTACTTTACCCAGGCTTCATGCTCTGGAGGGGGCACTCCTCAATTCAGAGCATGTTACCATAGTCTTTCGAGACTGAAGGATGCCTATGAAAAAAAAGGGGGGGGACACTGCTAAGAATCAAAGCCCAATATCCCCCAGCATTACAGAAGTGACTATGGCCCCATTTCTTCTCTTGCCTCTGGTACGAAGGGAGGAGGTAGTCCAGATGGCAAGGAAAGGAGGCTACGCTGGACAGCATCCAGCCGTGGAATATGGGTCCACAAGAAGATTATTTTCTATGACTTCCTGGGCAAATCAAGTCCGTTTGTGCTGCTGCCACTGAAGTACTGTCGGCCTTAAATATGTGGCACTTGTACTGCAATAAGAATTCAATATGCCATGAATACTTTTTAAAAAAAGGAACTGCACACTACAGGGAAAAGGGCCAGCTCTATCGTTGGACAAAATGAGATTGAGATCACTGTCCCAGTCAGAAGGTTTTGGATAAAAGCTAAAGACCCATCTCTTTAGGCAGGCTTTTAACAATTACAACTGAATCCCTGAACCTCATTTCAGCAAATAATTTTAATCTTTTCCATGTTTTAATCTTTTTAATTCTTAAATTATATGTTGTTTAATTTATCTTTTAATATTTAAATTATTGTTTTTTTTTTAAATTGTGTGAATTTTAATGTTGTGAGCTGCTTTGGGTCCTTTGTTGGGATAAATGCGGCATCATCATCATAGAGAATCAAATTGTTAGGTGCTTAATTCATTATTCTTGTATTTTTCCTTCCAGAAAAGAGAAGGGGCACCACCTTTTATGCCAAAACTATATAAGTAACAATTGCCTTGGCTTGGGCAGACATGCCAATTGCTGCTTTGCTTCAGGTGGCAAAATAACTTAGCCAGTCGTATCCAGGAAGATTTCTAAGCAAGGTTGTAAGGTCTCCGGATGGTAGTTCAAGTCTCAGGGAATCAACAATTTTTTTCTGGTTCTTCAGGTGGGGAGACAAATCTCAGGGTGAGCACACCAGACAACTTTCATTTTTGTGTGTGTGAGTTGCTCTTAAAGCCTGGGCACCCAGTTGCAACCCCTTGCACTTGACGTGAGCCTCAGCATGAGGGCATTTGTATGTGCATTGCTTTAAATCACAGGATAGAACCATGTTCATTCATCAACTTGCTCTGTCCCAGGTTTTCTCATCTCATTACTGGATTTTTGGCACATCTCTTGGGCCTGTTGTACCACTTGGAGCAAAGCAGGTAGTGGACCACCAGCACTGCAACAGATGAAACTTCTTTGTTGCAGAAATCTTTGAAAGGAAAGCACAAAGCTCCCCCCTCCCCCACAGAATCTGGAAGTTGAATCATGGCAACTGGACTTCTGTCTTATTAGGTTGAAATAATTCGCTACTCATCCAAGTAGGTTGTTCAAGTCTGAGGAGAGTTGGTAGGAGATACCTGGATATATCCTCCACGTTAGTGTCACTTCCCCCTGGTCTGAATAAGATCATTAGACGGACAAAGGACTTGGGGGGTCCATTGTACCCCAGGTTGTTTCATCCATTTTGGTTTTTACTGAAGGCAAAAGTAAGTCTGAAGGAGAAAACATTGTGAGATGTGTTTATATTTGACAGGACAGGAGGAGTTAAACATTTATCATCATACCTACCACTTCTCTCCTGGAAATAACTCCCCTGCCTGAACATACATGTTGTCTTGGGAAATACTGGGTTATTGATTGATTGATATGATTTGATTTGATTTATAGACCGCCCATCTAGAATGTGTCTACTCTGGGCGGTTTACATATAACATAAAAAATAAACTAAGGCAAAATCCAGGTTAGGGGCATGAATTTCCCAAGACAACATGCAGCCCTTCCCTCAGGGCACTCTTGGACATTGTCCTCAACGTCTGTGTCTCGGTCTTAAATCAGACACTTCAGTACCGCATTAAGAAATATAGACCATGATAGAACAGCTCCAAACGAAGTCCCTTGAGTAGTAAGTTGCCGAGTGTTTGCAGAAGGTGCAGAGCAGTGCTGGGCACCTTTTATTTCCTCAAGAAATCTTTCACCGCATATGTGTAACAGGCTGCCTACAAAGAGGAACCTGAAGGAGCATTATCCATGTCGATGATCCACGCTGGTTTAGGTATCATAAGTTTCTCAGATAAATGAGCTGGTGAAATAGTCTTGGCCTGATAAGCAGTTGTGCAAGCTCTGAAAACAAACACATAAGTGTTGCATTAACATCATCCCCAATATCCATGAAACATGAGCTATTTAAGCTTCTTGGCTGAAATCAATAGCCATTATCGTATACTGTGTAAACTTTGGGTATGACTCAGTCACTGTGAGGTACTCTGAGGTCCCATTGATTCCTAGAAGAAAACTAAGCACATGTTCTCTTATTGAAATAGATGGGATCAGAAAGTACTTAACATGTTCTCTCTTTCTGGGAAGCTAGAGTTCTAAGTGTCCCTGCTAAGCTGTAAATCTGTTTACTTCATTACTACTACAGCTGCTACTACTACTACTGTTATGACTACCAATGACAGTAGTATAACAATCCAATCTTCAGCCAGCTTCATATGCATTTCTTACACATATCATTCCTCTTTACTGAAAAATGGGAAGCTCTCCATTTTCCTGGGAGCCACAGCTAAAATCGTTGCTGGTTTCAGAAAGCACACATACTGGAAAGGAAAGCCACACTTATTTCCTAAGGGCTTCCAAAGTTCACTACTAATGCACACTGTCACAATTACTGTACCTGCTTTTTACTAAAGCGAGCAAGATGATTCCCAGGATCGGGATTAGGCAAGAGATGTAGATAGCGATGATGATTGTGTCATCTAAAATTAAATGGTGAAAGCAATTACAATCTTAGTTAAAGAGTGTTTGATCCACTGTCAGTATTTAAAGTAAAAATTAAACACCATGGATCACCCCAAAATTCACATTTTTATTGTCTGTAAAATTCACAGAGTGGTAGGGACATGTGTACGTCACTTTGTGTGAAATGTATGTGACATTAAACAAATGTATGGTTGCTAGATCATGTCCTGCTTTGCATTGTAAAAGGGCCAAGTCTATACAAAGTTTTAAAAGACCCAGGCCCCGCATTTAGCACTTACTACCAAGCACACCAAGGTTCTTATATTAGTGCAATATTTTGGAGACCTTTTACAGAGGAATAAATGGTTCCTTAATTGGGGGAGAGCAGATATTTCATGATTCTTACTCTATTAGGGTGGAATATAGCCAGCAAATAAACATAAGCATCTCTGACAATGCTATAGCACTTAATTACTCAAGCAGTTAATTCTTCACAGGTCTGAATATTATTAGCATCTATAAATTGGGCATATAAGCAGAAAATCCACTGACTAGACAAGTGGCAATTAAGAATGTCTTGTCAACTCAAGAAACTATTTTCATTTCCTGTAGTCTTATAAACAGTGAAGCTTTAGAAGTAAATAATTGCCTCAAATGTCAAACACGTGTCTCAACAGCATTTCCTCTGGAGACAGCCTATGCCACGTATATTGTCAGTTCACCAGAAACAATGCAAATTTTGAACTATGAAGTTGTATTTGTATAGTAAGCAAGGTATTGCCATAGTGTTAATTATGTAAAGTTTGGATCATTGAATCTAAAATCCAAAACTTCAGATAGGAAGTATAATCTTCTGATTTGACCAGATTAGAACTCAATTCCTGTTGAAATAAGTGAGACTTCAATTCAGCCATGACTCTGTTGTCTCATTCACTTATATTGTATCTAACCCATAGCGCATCAGTCTTCTGTATGCACTGGCTGATGTGTAGGTGTAACCAATTTGTATATTATTTTATCTGAGCAGACCCCGCCCCCCCCCCCCCATCATATGCCGAAAGTACCAACAAGGCAAGCCAGAGTTCTGGCTGCATCCACCTTCTGACAAAACTATAGTGACTAAGTTAGAATAGTGACAAGTAACTTTATCTATGAGATATAATGCAATGCAGTTTGATCATAATGGGCCTTTGGAGGTCCCGTTCACTGATTCTGTAAGAAAATGTAGAAGATTCTTTGCTACTCAAAAAGGGTCATGTGTCTTCTGCCATCAGCACCTCTAATCATTGTCTTAACACTTCATCTGCCTGCAGTTTTATTAACAAGTGGGAGCTAAAACACTTTGATACTAGAATGAGCACCTTTCAGTGCAGTTGTATCAGTGGCCACAATCATTTCCATATCCGAGACAGAGACTCGGCATGGCCAGTGACTAAGTCTGCAAGCAGCTCCCTGCAGGGCTCAGAAAACTGTGTGGAAACATCAGCTTCTAAGAGCAGGCCTTGTCAATAATTTGAAAATGATTTGGTTTCATTACTTGGCACCATGCTTTAGGCAGTTTTGTTAGGGAGCCCATTGCAGCTCTTCATAATATGATATTTTTACAGTCAAGCTTACCATAAGACAAAGACTGGTCGCCAGTTGCAGGGAGTATTTCTCCATGTAGATCCATAGAGGATAAGTTAAGATCTATCTTTCCACCTGATATTTGATCTTCAGATAGGAGAAGAAATTAAACAACAGTAGTATGAAAGACAAGTGGACCCTACAGCAAAATTCATTTAGTAAATATTTAGTGACAATTCATTCTTTGTCACATTCTTTCATTGTTAATTTGCTTCTCAGCTGAAAGTTTGTGCCTTATAAGGAAAGTATAGTGAAAGTCAGTGGCCAAAATCCTGTTGCTTAGTGTAATATATCATGCTAGAGTAAACCCACTGAATCAATGGGGACTTGGTGAGCCAACTCTTCATTAAGTTCCTTTGATTCAAATGTGCTTACTCTGTTATTACCTACCTAGTCACATCATAACAGTTTGTAAACTTTATATCAAACCAGTTAAAATCATCACCAGATACAAGACTTTTGATTCAATTTAACAAAAAATGCCTTACTCTGTTATAACAAGGTCACCAAAGAGCAACTTAAGTTCTTGCCCTATAGCAATTGGGTTAATTAAATTTCCAAGCAGGAAATGCTTTGTGCAGGGTTGAAACAAATAATGAATACTAGAGATGGAAGCATTTGTCTACGAATATTCCCACACAGCTGGACGTAACAAGTGTCCGGCCCCTGGGGTTGGACCGTCCAATCACGTCTCCAATGGTGGCGGCAGCCCTACTCATCTGTCCAATCGCTCCCAGAGCCCCACTCTCTTTCCTGCTTGGCTGGCCACTCAGCAGCTGTGCAGGGAGGCTCGTCCTCCCTCTCCCTCCCTGGAGTGGCTAGCTGAGTGGGAAGAGAGCAGCACTCCAGGGGTGATTGGAAGGATGTGCGGGGCAGCTGCTGCTGCCGCCAGATGTGCGAGTAGACAGTCCAACCCCAGGGCAAGACCCTTGTTAAGTGCAGCTGCGTGGGGTTATTCATGTAAGAATACAAATACCTGCATCTCTGATGAACCTAAAACGTCTGGAGAGCCAAAGGTTCCTTTCTTCCGCTTTAAGACATATGGAAGAAATCACCAACTAAATTTAGAGAAGGATCATATTTGGGTGGACACCAAGACTTCTCCTGCCTGTCACCTCCTTTTACTTTATTTGTGAGATTCAGGCCACAAAACATCAATGGGCTAAAACACACTGCTTTTGCATGGCAGCCATTTTGCTCTAAAATGGATATGAAAGTATAGTAGGAGACCCCCATATCCACAGGAGATCAGTTCCAAGGCACACACACCCCACCCACGGATGCTGGAAAATGCAGATCAAAGTGAATGCTATTTGAATAGCAAACACTATGCATAGCATTTTCTCTTGCTCCCTGTAGTGGCCAGTTCTGATTATAACAGTGTAGAAATATATTTCTATTAGAGATGGGGGTATTCATATTCATATACTGTACGAATATCCCTGCGCAGCCGGATATTATTAACGAGGGGCCAGCCCCTGCGGCTGACCCATACACTCCTGTGCCCAGTGGCGGCAGCCTTGCTCATCCTTCCAATCACTCCTAGCTGAGCAGGAAGAGATCAGAGGTCCGAAAGCCATTGGAAGGATGATCAAGGCTGCTGCTGCTGCCAGACGCGTGAGTGGATGAGTTGGCTGGAGGAGCTAGCGCGTCATTAAGTCCAGCTGCGTGGGGATATTCGTACAGTGGTGTCTCGCATAGCGAGGTTAATCCGTTCCGGATTAACCTTCGCTATAGCGAAACATCGCTGAACGGGACAGGGAAAGCCACTGGAACGCATTAAACATCGTTTAATGCGTTCCAAAAGGCTCCTTTACTCACCGTTCAGTGAGGTTTCCTATGGCCGGCAGCCATTTTCGCGCCCTTGTTAAGCGAGGGGAGGGCGCGAAAACGCTGCGCGCGGCCATTTTGAGGGTTCCGGCGGCCATTTTGTCCGCCAAACAGCTGATCGTCGGAGCTTCATTTTGCGAAGATCGGTAAGCGAAACGCTTACCGATCTTCGCAAAGCGAAATTCTCCCTATCTGAAGCTCGTTGAGCGATCGCGTTAGCAATCCGAAAAAACGGATCGCTATGCGATTTCATCGTTATACAGTGCGCTCGTTAAGCGAGGCACCACTGTATTTGTATATGAATATGAATGCCCCCATCTCTAATTTCTATACTGAAAATATACATAGATTGGTCTCTGGCTCTCTCTAGTGGCCAATTCTGGTAACTTTGTCTTTAGAAATATGTATTTCTAGGATTTATCTTTTAATATTTTTAGTATTTTCAGATTGTAGGTAAGCGAACCAGCATATACTGATTCCGTGGATAAGAAAGGCCCTCCTGTAGGCTCATTTCTGTGTGCTGCTCCAAGGGGAGGATGCATCTAGCCGTGATCTTTCAACTTACTGAGGCAGGATTTGCTGTGGAGTGTCTGCTGGAACCATCTGCATACCGAGAGTTCCTCCGCGGGCGAGGTGTCACAGGTGCATTCAACTCGAAGGACAGACCCCCAGAGGCTCACATAAGCCGCTCTGCACTCAGTGCTGTTGGAGCAGATCAGATCCTCCGAACCCAAAAACTGCAGGCAGTCTTTATCTTCGAGGCATGCTTGGCTGACAGGCTCTAAACACTTTGACGTAAAGGCCTGATACTTGGCCCTGCAGAACATCAGAGAAATATCCACGTACATATGAGTAGTAGGATAGTGGTAGCTTTATTCAAACTCAATTTTGACAGGTGCCACGCCCCCTTTTGGGACCCTGGACCGGAAGGGGAGGGACTTCCGGCGCCTAGGCTGGACCCAGGCCCCTTCCGGCGGAAGGGGTGGTCCGAACGGTGACGTCAGGGGTTGTGGGGGTCCCCGTGGGCCTATAGGGGTCTTTCCCTAGAGGCCGGGGTCCCCCGTGACCCTAGGGGTGCCTGAGGATTGGACCCCGAGGGGTTGTGCCACCCCACGACCCCGTAGGCCAATGGGGAGCGGTTGGAGGTCCTTGGCTAGAAAAGGGGTGGTCGTAGACCATGTCTCGGCTTGCCCCAGCCCCCTGCGTGACGTCAGGGATTTCGGGTGGGCCCGTGAGCCTATAGGAGCCTTTTCCTAGAGGCAGGGGTCCCCCGTGACCCTGGGGTGGCCTGAGGATTGGTCCCCGAGGTTGCGTGCCACCCCACGACCCCGTAGACCAATGGGGAGCGGTTGGAGGGCCTTGGCTGGAAAAGGGGTGGTCGTAGGACATGCCCCGGCTTGTCCCTAGGCCCTGCAAGGGTGGGAAAGCCCCGGGGAGTTTGCTGAGAGGCTATAAAAACGTGGTTCGGGGACACTTCTGCGCGCTCTGTCAGCTCTTTGCAAAGGTCCTGCGGTTTTGTAGACATGGCGGAGAAGGAGAACAAAGCTCCGGAGCCCGTCCATAAGCCTGCGGGAAAAACCAGGAGACGCCTGCAGCCCAAAGCTTATTACAACGGACCGGTGGGGTTCTCTAGCCCCTTGTGTCCATTAGGAAATCCGGCAAGCCTAAAGAATAGCCTACCCAAAGACCCAGAAAAGTTAACAAGAGAAGTCAAGCCTGCAGAAGACGTTTTTGTTTTTTCTGCAAAGGCGAACCCGAAGCAGAAAAACACAAGAAAACTGGCCTGTACCATGTTGTGGGGCGATGAGGAAGATGATGAACAAGGTATAAAAAGAGATTTACCGGTCCATGGCAATGGTCCTGAGCAGCAAGTGTTGGCACAGCCTCCTGATGAAGGTTTTGAGAGTGCTGAAGAAAATGCAAGCTTTCTGGTAAGAACAATTCTCTTTTTAAAAGATGGACATTTAAACCTCTGTTATAAGGGGTGGGGGGGGGGGTTGTGTTAAAACCGGTAGTTATGGCTATGTTAGTGATGTGGCTTTAAGTTCTTTTAAAACTTACTGAAATTATGTTTCATTCCCAAACACAGGATAAGACATTTATCTTGGAAGATGGCCTTGAGTGTGATTGCATTTATGGTCCCACGGCTCATCTGGAATCATCAGGGTTCATTGTTTCAAGAGAGAAACCATCCTAAATGAATATATAACCTTTAAAAAGCCTGTATTGTGTGTTTCTACCTTCTGTAAAAACTAAAATGCCTGTCCTATATTTTCTGTTATTTAGATGTATGCTTTTAATAAATATGCATTGTAAACCCTCATCGGGGGTAGTCAAATGATGTAACTATTGCATTCTTAGGATTTCAGGTATCAGAGAATGCAGATCTAATGCACTGTCATGTCCTTCTCTGCTTCAGGAGGGAAATTATTATTTCTCACAACATAATAACCAATAAGATATATACTGTATTGTGCTTTTCTGCAAACATTGAGATTTAGATGTATGCGTTACAATATGGACTTTACTGTATATCATAATACTCACTTTATTGTGTTCATAACATGTATTGTGTATTTATACAAGCACTGTGATTTTTTTTAAAAAAAAAAAAATGTATGCGTTACAGCATCCTTTTAATAAAGAGCATAAATCCGCCATACACTGTTCTTTTATTAATTTTCCCTTTCTGATTAGCTTTCTAATATCAAAATATCACATTTTTTGGATCTAAATACCCTCCTAAAAACTGAAATCTTTAAAAACAGGGGTCATCCTGCTGACCTGTAAAATAACAGGACCTCTGTGGCTTAGATAAGCATAGTTCTGACGGCCTGCAAAATACAGACCCATCTGTTTGAGTAGATAAAAATAGTAACAATCTTAGGATGTGTAGACACTTCCCTTTGTCGTGTTCCCTTTCAAATTAGGTGCCAATGAGATAATGGGTAATCACTGTAAATCATGAAAAACAGCAGGGGTAGACTGCTGTTTCCCTCAGCTAACCACACAGAAACACAGGTCAGCTATTTACAGGCAGGGGTCACAGAATAAATTTATGCCACAAATGTAAAAATGCTTGAATTAAAAAGCAGATGATTTCATTAGAAGTATACAGAAATTCACCCTTAAATGGACTGTAAAGATCATGGATTTTCGCAAAATCTTATAACCAAGAATTAAAAGAAAAAAAAAAAAAAAAAAGTTATGATAAATGATAAACAAGTTGCCCCTTTTTAAAAATACATGTGAAACTAAATTTCAAAATACAGCATATGACTCCAAACGAACTCCCCGCCATATTAGGCGGTTGGATTGGCAAACAGACGTTATAGAACCTCAAAGTCACAGCAGCAACAGTTTATGTATTTGTATACATTTAGAATAGTATAAAACATTTTATTTATCACAAGGAAGCAACTCAGTTTGGCTGTAAAGTGAAAAAATAAGTCATTTCTGTTTCCCAAATGAAAATTTCAGACGCTTGAAGGCAGATTTAGTAAGTAAGCTAGAAATAGTGAAGAGCAATAAGTTGAGCAGTATAAAAAACCCATGTTTTAGTAAATGTCTTTAATACCATTCAAAGTAAAAAAGTTTTCCACGTGTTTATACCCAAGGAAGATTCCTAGAATCTCTCTGTGTATGTGTGTGTGTGTGTGTGTGTGTGTGTGTGTGTGTGTGTGTGTTGGGGGTTTTCAAAATTCTTTGAGATTATTATTTCTAAAAGCCCTGTGATTTAAGAATGTATGCGTTACAGCATCCTTTTAATAAAGAGCATAAATCCGCCATACACTGCTCTTTTATTAATTTACCCTTTCTGATTAGCGTTCTAATATCAAAAATATCACATTTTTTTTTTTTTGGATCTAAATGCCACTCCTAAACTGAACTCTGAAAGAATAGGGGTCATCCTGCTGATCTGTAAAAAATACAGGACCTCTGTGTCTTAGATAAAACATAGTCCTGACGGCCTGCAAAATACAGACCCCATCTGTTTTGAGTAGATTAACATAGTCACGTCCTCCTCAGGTAGCTGAATAGATAAGACAGCATGTGTATTCTCTTCCTTTCCTTTTCAAATGATGTGTCATTGAGATAATGGGTAATCACTGTAAATCATGAAAAACAGCAGGGGTAGACTGCTGTTTCCCTCAGCTAACCACACAGAAACACAGGTCAGCTATTTACAGGCAGGGGTCACAGAATAAATTTATGCCACAAATGTAAAAATGCTTGAATTAAAAAGCAGATGATTTCATTAGAAGTATACAGAAATTCACCCTTAAATGGACTGTAAAGATCATGGATTTTCGCAAAATCTTATAACCAAGAATTAAAAGAAAAGAAAAAAAAAAAAAAGTTATGATAAATGATAAACAAGTTGCCCCTTTTTAAAAATACATGTGAAACTAAATTTCAAAATACAGCATATGACTCCAAACGAACTCCCCGCCATATTAGGCGGTTGGATTGGCAAACAGACGTTATAGAACCTCAAAGTCACAGCAGCAACAGTTTATGTATTTGTATACATTTAGAATAGTATAAAACATTTTATTTATCACAAGGAAGCAACTCAGTTTGGCTGTAAGGTGAAAAAATAAGTCATTTCTGTTTCCCAATGAAAATCTGTGGACATCAGGATCACTGAGATTTCAAAAACAGCAGCAACAGTTTATGTATTTGTATACATTTAGAATAGTATAAAACATTTTATTTATTACAATGAAGCAACTCCGTTTGGCTGTAAGGTGAAAAAATAAGTCATTTCTTTTTCCCAATGAAAATCTGTCAAGACATATTGAGGCTCCTAAAAATTTGTACAGCATCCTTTTAATAAAGAGCATAAATCCGCCATACACTGTTCTTTTATTAATTTACCCTTTCTGATTAGCGTTCTAATATCAAAGAATCACTTTTTTTTGGATCTAAATGCCACTCCTAAACTGAACTCTGAAAGAATAGTGGTCATCCTGCTGACCTGTAAAATAACAGGACATCTGTGGCTTAGATAAGCAAAGGCCTGGAGGCATCTGTTTGAGTAGATTAACATAGTCACATCCTTCAACAGGTAGCTGAATAGATAAGACAGCATGTGTATTCTCTTCCTTTCCTTTCAAATGGGTTGTTAATGAGGTGCCATTGTTTCACGGTAATTGTGTATCTTTCAATCCACATCATGATCGGCTGTTGTTTCCTGAAGCAGCATGAGTCGTGATCAGAAAAACTTTTGCTTCCCTTTCAAACGGTATATAAACTAGAGTTTTGAGCTGTCTTTTATCCGATCTTCTCTGTCCCTTGCCAAGACAAGCTAATAGGTGAGTAACTTTATACATCTATGAGATCTAATTCTTTTTAAAAATAGACCTGTCCTTTTTAAAATATGTATTCATTATGTGACTTTTTTTTTTCCCTAGGCTTTCAGCATTAATAACTCAACACGCCGAGATGGGTAAGAGATTGTTCTTTTAAAAAACTTATAGACATTGCGTAGAGTTTTAAATATATATTTTATTTACTGCATGGCAGAGAATATTTTTTTTTGTATTGCAAGCAGCCAGCTGAATAAATAATACCATCTTGATGGCGGGGTCATAGCTTGTCTTAGAAAGGTATTTAAACTTCTTTCCTGCAGGAGACAGAAATATGAAGCATTTTATGATTTTATAGAATAGATATTTATAAGCTGTTATTAAATTTGAATTTAGGAACAATACTTACGGTTATGAATTTCAAATTCCCTTGTCGCTGAGTTATACATGTCATGATATGCCGTGATAGAAAATCCATTTCATTCTCTGCCAAAAGCCGTATCTTCTTCTGAAAAAATCTGATTATGTATGATGCAAAAGATAAAAATGTAAAAATTCTTCCATAATTAATTTTATCCTGAAAAACGTATTGTCCAGTTAAAAAAATTGCAGAATTAACATCTGGCAGACTGCTTATCTGTATTTTCGCCAAAAATTCTTTTATGTCTCCTTCCAATTGTATTTGAATCAAAGAGTCTAGATTTTTTAATTGAAGGCTCATTTCTGATTTAGCCTCTGTATTTTCAGATTCTCTGCAATTAATTTTGAGATAATTTCGAACCAGACAATACAGCTGTGATTCAATAGCATCCATCTTGCAGTTTTTAAAAACAGGGATGTCAAATGTTCATCAGGCATGCCCTAACATGTTTCTGTTCTCTACAGCCGGGAATTCCAAGGAAAATAGCCCAGCATCCGATGCCTCCCTGGGTAAGCTCATTAACATATTGGGGGTTTAAGGAGGACTTTTTTACTTTTAAAATCCCTAATGATTTAGAAATACTGTTTCTTTTTCAGAGAAATATTTTCGCTATGAGGATGATGAATATTTTGCACAAAATGATCCTATTGTACCATCAACCAGCTATAATATTCCAAGGACGGACAGGTTCCAGTTTCGTGGTTATACTTTTAAAAGAGTAAATGTTGATCAGAGTAAGTTCTGTACATTTTCAGGGAAGACCTTTTTATCTGCCTGCGTTTTTAACGGGTGGGGTGGGGGTGGGGGGTGGGGGTCCTCCCTTTAAAACAAATGTGTGTGTGTGGGGGGGGGGGGGTGGGGGTGGGTGGGTGGGGTGTTAGAGAGAGAGAGAGAGAGAGACACAGAGAGAGAGAGAGCGCTGAAATGCAGCCTTTACAAGACCCATTATTTCTTTTCTAGGCCTCAATATGACGATCCCCCCCAAAAGATACAAGGAAGCTGAAAGACCGGTTCCTGGTAAATCAGCCAACATCCCAGCCTTGAAGGGGGGCAAAGCTGCCAGCGGGGGTAGGGGCAAAACCCCAGCGATCCCTCAGATGACGACAGATCTCAAGATACATGAAAGACCGGCCGGTATCAAATCCGCAAACCCACAGGTCTTGAAGGGACCCAAGCCGGTTGCTGACGGGAATGGTGGCCAAAATCCAGCGGCCCCTCAGATTGCAATGGATCCAAAGTATGGCGAAAGATCAGACGGCAGCAGACAGCGGAGTCCCCAGGCCAAGTCAACTAATGGAGATGGTAGCAAAAAGCTTGCAAATCCTCAAGCTGTGGAGGGTAGGAAAAAAGAGGGCATGGTTGAAATTGATGGAAAGGCTTTAGCTGTATACACCTCTAAAGTTGAATGTTGGTTTAAAAATTTTATGATGATTTTCAATGTGGTTAATGCGGCCAGAGCAAGTCTAAACCAAATTATGGACGAGGTCCCTGATATAAATGCCATTTGTGATGCTATTAAAAAAATGGATCATTTTTCTTGTGCAATGTCCTTTAAAATTCAAACAGGCCTAGGCTATCCTGATGTTAAACAGACAAACAGGAAGTATACAATGAGAAGGGCTCACCCTGGCCGTCAGTCTAGGGGGAGAAAAAGAAGGAAACCAAGCACAGCTAAACTGTACTGGCACAATAGAGTTGTTAAATTGTTACAAGGGGCCAAGAAACTGCTTGCACGTAGGAAAAGGTTATCTTTGCCTTCTAGCTGCACACAGTCTCAAGAACAATCTCCAAACGCTACCCTGCAGACACCAGAGAACTCTGGGGCGATTGGGGTTAACAGCCGAGAGTCGCTGGAATACCCACCAGGGTGCTCTTTACCTTCTAGCTGGGCCCTGTCTCAGGAGCAATTTCCAGACGCTGCCCTGCAGACACCTGAACATGAGGCAGAGACCCCTCCGGTGTATGCCGAAGTCACAAATAGGTGGGAGTGGGAAAATGAAAGATATAGCACCCTACACATAGCGCAAGAATTCCGGTTCGTAAATCTAGAACATGTGACCAGCTATGCACAAGCCGTTTCAGCATTACATTTAGCTGTTCAAGAGGTACTGGATCATGTTAATGAAAGCTTGGAGACGGGGGATTGTGTGCAGCTGAGATTTGAGGGTGGGAACATGCAGAGGCCTCTCTTTTCAGTGAAAAAGGTCAAGGGTGCTCTAGACGCTGACGAGTTTCTCTCCAACTTAGCAAATCTTTTGCAGAGTAATATGGAACTTTGTTTAGACGGTGTTTTACGATTAGTTGTAACCATTGTGAGACCTCCTAGGGGGGGCAGCCGCCCAAGAGCCTTACGCTCTATCCCCTATAGTGCAATTATAAATAAGAAAAGGAAACATCTAATCGATTTCACTGATGTAAACAGTAAACTATGCTTTGGAGCAAGCTTAGTTCGTGTAATGTCTAAAGAGGTCCCAACAGATGCAGAGTTGGCACATGGAGCTCTGCAATTGTATCAGGCAGTCCACTGGCCTGTAGACAAAGAGGTTTCTTTGTCTGACATCCCTCTTTTTGAGGACCACTTACAGGTCAATATCCAGATTGCACACTATGGCAACAAAGGCTGGGGCTTGTTTAAACCACAAGGACACAAGTATACACAAACGTATACGTTGCTTCTCCATGATAATCACTTTTATGGAGTTCTTAATATAAAGGGACTCTTTGGGGCTCGTAATTACTGTCAATATTGCCACAAATTGTACTCTCATATTCATGACTGTATATTTTTCTGTAGACTCTGTCTAAGAAAAGATTGCGCTTCTAATGTGAACATCATGAAGAAGTGTAAGTGTTGCAAAATGAAATGCAGGTCGAGAGAATGCTTAGAATTACACACCAAGCTGGCGGCAGAGAACAAGGTACCCTGTACTTATAGAAAGTTTTGTGAGGACTGCGGTCGTTTTCAAAATGCAGAGCATTTCACAAAGGACTGTATAGGCAGGGTATGTAATATCTGCTGGGCTCCTAGGGGAGAAGAGGTAAACCACTTCTGTTTCATGCGCCCACTTAAAGAGCCAAAGATCTCAACCCATTATATATTTTATGATATAGAATCAAGACAAGACACGGGGTTACACATCCCCAATTATTGTTACGCCAGATCTTTTTGGGGTGAGACTGTGCGACACTTTAAAAAAGAGGCTTCTGTGAAAAAGGGGGTGCCCGATTGGATAAAGGATATCCTTGAACAGGATGCTGAGGAGGAAGAGGAGGAGGAGGAGAGTGAAGAATATGATGATGATAACAGTTCATATAGCGAGAGCATTGTGGAGCCTGACTCTGGCAACACCAAGAAAAAAGGTGAGAAAAAAAGGCATGGCCTTATGATAAATCATGGGAATTCAGAGGCGAGTCATGCATCGAGGCTTTTATTCGGACTTTCACAGAAGGGAGGGTTTTTGAGGGCACAACGTTTATAGCCCATAATTCAAAAGGTTATGATGGATATTTCATTCTCAATCAGCTAGTCAAAGAAAAATTAGAGGTAGAACTTATTACTCAAGGTGGAAAACTTATAACAATAGCCGTGCCGGCTCTTGATATAAAATTCCTGGATTCTCTATGTCATTTACCAATGGGGTTATCAAAATTACCCAAATGCCTAGGCCTCAGGCAGGAGTCTAAGGGTTATTTCCCTCATTACTTCAACACCCCTGAAAATGAACAGTATGAGGGTCCCCTACCACCACCCGAAGCTTATGGAGTGCAACACATGATGCCTTCTGAGCAGAAGGCTTTCTTAAAGTGGCATGAGGAGAATAAGACAAAAACCTTCAACCTGCAGCGAGAATTGGCTGCCTACTGCCAGCAGGATGTTAACATCCTGGTACAGGCCTGCACAAAGTATCGCCATGAAATTATGACCCTGACAAAGAAGAGGGTGAAAGGGTACGACGGGGAATATGAATGGTTTGCCATAGACCCTCTTCAATACCCCACCCTAGCTGGCGTGTGTCTTAGCATGTACAAGTTCAAATTTCTGGAGAAAAATAAAATAGCAATCCCACATCCAGACAACTATCACCGCCAGTGCAAACGCTATTCATCTGCATCGATACAGTGGCTGTCTTATATTGCCCATAAAGAAAAAACCAGGGTACAGCACGCCTTGAATGGTGGAGAAATTTGTATCGATTCTCTTTATGTAGATGGTTATATGGTTCTTAACGGCAGGGGCATATGTTTAGAGTTCCTGGGGTGTTTTTTCCATGGCTGTGCCCTCTGTTACCATTCTGAGGATTGGAATCCTCTGTTAGGGAAAACCTATGGGGCTCTTTTCAATGCCACACAGGAAAGGACAGCCGTTTTGAGAAGCAAGGGCTTTGAAGTCAGATCAATTTGGGAGCACGAATGGAAAGAGATGGTGAGAAACGACAACGATGTCAAAAATTACCTTGCTACAGCTGATTTTCCAGATCCCTTAGCACCTAGGGATGCTCTCTTTGGGGGTCGTACAAACGCGATCCGTTTGTACTACAGAGCTAAACCGGGAGAGCAAATTCTTTACTATGATTTTACCAGCCTTTACCCCTATGTCAACAAAACTAAAGAGTACCCTCTGGGGCACCCCAAAATCATATATGAGAATTTTGAGCCTGTGACTGCCTACTTTGGTATCGTAAAGGCAAAAATCTCACCACCTAGAGGCCTCTTTTTTCCAGTTTTGCCAGCCAGGATTGGTGGAAAACTTATGTTTGTGCTGTGTGCCGCCTGTGCAGAAAGCAGCCAGAGAACCCCTTGTGAACATACCGATGAGGAGAGAGCTTTGACGGGGACCTGGTGTACTATAGAACTGAATGTAGCCATAAAAAAGGGGTACAAGGTTGTGAAAATCTTTGAGGTATGGCATTTTGAAAACAGATCGGATGAACTGTTTTCAGATTACATGAAGCTGCACCTTCGCCACAAACAGGAGGCATCAGGCTATCCCTCGTGGTGTGTCAGTGAGGCAGATAAAAACAAATATATTGCTGATTATGAACAGAAAGAGGGTATAACCCTACGTAAAGATAAAATTGCTGTAAACCCCGCAAAAAGACAGATTGCCAAGCTGTTTCTAAACTCTCTGTGGGGTAAGTTTGGTCAGAGAACGAATCTGCCTAACACTCAGGTGGTCAGAGATCCGGATGAATATTTCAACCTCTTATTTTCAGAGTCTTACAAAGTGTCCATGTTTGAATTTTTGGCGGATGATGCTGTCTGTGTGTCATGGAAACATGCGACTGACAGATTAACCACCAAGGGTAGGAAAAATGAATTCATAGCCTGCTTTACCACAGCTTATGCACGTCTTGAGCTTTACAACCTGCTTGACAAACTGCAGGATAGAGTTCTTTATCACGATACTGACTCTGTTATTTTTGTACAACGGGAGGGTGAATGGAAACCCTCCTTAGGGGACTACCTGGGGGACCTCACGAGTGAGGTTCCTGAAGGCATGCATATTACAGAATTTGTGTCCGGAGGACCAAAAACGTACGGGTATAAAATCTGTGACGGTAGTGCGTGCATGAAGGTCAAAGGGATCACACTGAATGTGACTAACTCTGAAAAAATTAATTTTGACAGTCTCAAGGATTTGGTTTTTACGTACGCTTCTGACAACCGAGATGGTTCGCTCCGTGAAATAGTGGTAGAGCAGCCAGGTATTGTCAGGGATAAGCGGCAGTGGTTGATTCATACAAAGCTTTTAAGGAAAACTCAAAAGGTGGTTTATGACAAAAGAGTGATTGTCGAAGACTTTAAAACCCTACCTTATGGCTACTGAACTAAATACGTTGTGGGTTCATCCTTTTTCAGCTATCCTAGCAGGACCCAGTGGTTGTGGAAAAACATTTTTTATTAAGAATATGCTTGACAACGCGCGCAATGTATTTTCTGACATGCCTGAAAATATTATCTGGTGTTATGGATGCTGGCAACCTGTATATAAGACTCTTCTCTGTAAATATCCCTGTATTCGTTTTGTAGAAGGCTTGCCGGAAAAGTTTGATGATGATGTTCTGTTACCCCCCACTAAAATAAACTTCTTGATTTTAGACGACTTGATGCAGTCTGCCTCTGATAATAAGGAAGTGGAAAAGTTATTTACACAATATGTGCATCACAGGAACGTAAGTGTTTTTTTAATTACTCAGAACATTTTTTCCCAGGGAAAATCTGCCCGATCCATTAGTCTGAACGCAAAGTTTTTAGTCCTCTTTAAAAACCCCAGGGATAAGCAGCAAATTGCCACACTAGCCCGTCAGATGTATCCGCGAAATGGACAGTTCTTCATGGAAGCTTTTGCAGATGCCACAACTCCTCCTCACGGTTATCTGTTGGTAGATTTAAACGCCAATACCCCTGAACCTTACAGACTGAGAACAGGCCTTTTCCCACCGGACTGGCCTGCTGTGTATACCTTGAAGAAATCTGCTCCAGGCAACAAAAGACGGCTGCTTTGAAACCCTTTTCTTCATTGAAGCCAATTCAGCAGTCGGATAACATGTCTGAACGTATAAGGAGAAACCTGCCACTTTTGAAGCTCCTTATTAAGGCCCCCCTGCGGCAGAGAAAAGCCATTTTATGTGCTGCTTCGGATGATCTGGTCACTGCCATTTCAGAGATTGCTCTGAATACTTTAAAAGGAAAGATAGCTCTAACGCCTAATCAGGTACGTGTTTTAAAGAAGAAACGAACACTAATTAAAACCTTGAGTAACAAGAGGGTACCCCTACGGCGGAAAAAATACCTGGTGAAGCAGTCTGGAGGTTTCCTGGGACCCTTATTGGGCATCGCTGTCCCTCTAATAACCAGTCTTTTAACTAATAAGTAATGGATTATGCTGAAAAGATGTATCTGGTCCCCAGTGCTCAGCTACAAGAGCTGAGGGGTGTACCAGAAAACATCAGGGCCACCACGGTCAGACGCTTGGATTCTGAGATGAGAGAGATTCTCTTAAGGTCAGACTTGTCAGAGTATGAAAAAGCTAAGCTTTACAATGGCGTTCTACAGAGGTTTTTAACGCTGACCAGGCAGGAGGATATGGAAAAAACAATGCAACCGCCCCCCCAGCCCGCCGCTCCTCCCCCCTCGTCACCGGTCCCTCAAGAGGCCCTACCCGAGGTTATTCAAGAGGTGTTAGACAGTCTGCCCAACCGTTACAAGAAAAATGCAGAGATTTTGCTAAGTAAATTAAGGCGACATCAAGACATCTCTTCATGGGATGACAAAGGGGCCTTCCGGTACCGGGGGGAGCTCTTACCTGGCTCTAATATTCTGGACCTGGTCAGAGGTATCACCCAGTCTACAACCCTTTCTGATAAGAGAAAACCCAAGGGGTGGGACGTTTTTCTTAAAGCTCTGGCCGAACTGAACATCCCCACATCTATCGCGGGAAATTCAGCCGTTAGAGAACAATTAGAAGCGCTGAAAACCGCACCGCCGTCTTCTTCCTCCCCGCCTGCCACATCCGCTGTTGTCCGACCCAAGAAACAGTTCAAGAGACCGGAATGGCTGCGCGTCAAGGAGCTTCCAACAACCCCTGTGAGACCCGTGGTCAAGAAGCCTGAATGGCTCACTTTATAAAATACATTAATAAAAACCATGACAGATAAAACATTTAACGTTTGTCTTTTATTTTATTTATGCACAGCTTACATTTTTTATGTTTTACACAGGGGTCCGCAGGCTTGAATATGATGAAACGGGTGGCATGCGGGGGGTGCTCTTTGAATTTTCCTGTTCTTGACAAACTCTACAACCATGCGGTCATTTTTGGTAGTATCATCCGAGTACAACTTTAAAATTTGATCAAACTTCAGGCCTTTTGTTCTGTTCTGTAAAAAGAACACACAGTGATAGCCGCAGGTCACTGCCGAAGGGTGTTGTAGCTGTCTCTTCTGGAATATTATTTCATTGCCCTGACGCCATAAAAAAGCTGTAATTGTTTCAGGTATCCGCGGGTTGTCCGGGTCTATGCCGTATGAGTCAAAAAACTCTCCAGGACCATTAACTGGTAGATAGAGGGCCAGCCAGTGTTCCCCAGGCATCGTGTGGGGTTGTGTGTTCACCACTATTCCGGTAGGTCTTTTGGTAACAAGGGCCCTTGGTAAAAGGTCGCAGGGGTAGACATCTAGAAAGGTCTTATCTCGTTGTAATACGCTTAATAGCTGCAGCGTGTTCATGTTCACATATAATCAAAGAGGACGTTTCTGCTATGGTTGATTTCAATCACGTTGTCAAATACCCCGTATAAGAGCATGTTAATAGTTGCCGCTAGGGGTTGGGCAAAGCGGATCTCTGCTCGAAGATTTCCAGTCTTGATCAGAGAATAATGTTCCGAGCAGCCATGATCCGGTGTCAGATCAAAGGCATATAGGGTGTATCCGTGTCCAAATTCGTTAGGGGTGATGAAAATGTCTTGGTCCTTCATGGCTTTTCCGGAGGTTTGTACCAACTGCATGTACTCTCGGACATAAAGGCCGTTTGCATAATCCGGCTGGAGGGGCTTTGCTGGAACTTGCACCCCATCAACGTACAAGGCGATAAAATTAACATTGAAATGTTGGAAATTGAAAGGGTTTTTGTCATAGGCTCCGCTGAAAGCATCATTGTCAACAAAAGTAATGACGAGCTGTTTCGGCAACTGTCCCAGAAAAAGGTTTTCTTGATTGCACACAAGGCTTCCTGCCGGTATACTGAACACTTTCATTCCCACGCGTTCAACGGGGTATTTTGCATTAGATGCAAGAAGGGCCTCTGCGTGTCCTATGCGAACCCCCGGGGACACTTTCACCCTTTTGACAAACAGAGAGGCGTTTAAAATATCCACTTTGTACCTCTCTCCATCATCACCACTCATCAGGCAGAACGTATCCTTGCTACGGGTAAGTTTGATTTTCACATCTACACCGTTCAGTAACATTTTCTCCTGAAAAAATAGCTCATTATGCAGCGGCCCCATCAGATTCCATTTCTTGCTGGTCCCTGTGTGTTCTGCTCTCATTCTAAAGCCCCAGTTTCCAGTGTTGTTGGCTACGGTGGTTTGTTCCATGGCTGTATAACCATCTCTATAAAACCCGCCTGCCGCGAATTGGGTACTCATGCAGTCGGAGCCGTAATTCATAAGCAGCTCTATCATGGCCCTATAGGGGTAGCAGTTGTTACTCTGACTGATGAGCCGGTCCCCAAGGGTGACGTCCAGTTGGCTAAAGAGCGCTGCAATGGGATAATTTACAAAACCCACTTTAGCATCCGCGGCGATGTTTGTCCCATTTGCTTTTGTGATCTTACACACCACGTAGAGCAAGGTATTGTTTAAATCGAGATAATCTTCACTGTTGCCTGTTACATAAAATTCTATTTGACCGTTGGGGGTTATGGCCGCTAGAGGGGGGACTTCTATATACATACAGCTTTCCACGCTGGTTTGTGTAGGCGATAGTTGAAAAATATCCAATTCAGATTTGGCACACTCTTCGGAGGAGCTGTGAATGAAAGCCATTTTAAAAGATGTCTCCGCGGACGCGCTTCAGACCCCTAATCTTACGGCTTGCTTTCTTCTTCTTGCTCTCAAGCTTCTGACGTTTTTTGGGTGGTAATCCGCTGTTTAACCGTTTAGGAGGACCTAGGCGTAGATGACCCGCTTTTCGCTTAACTCCACCCCTTCTTTTCAGGTATGTGAGTCCTGAGCCTTCTTGGTGTCTCACTTTTTTCATAACATGACCCACGACGTCTCCGGCGATATTATGCACGGCGGTCTTAAGGTGCGGCTTAATGAACTCAAAGCCTCTCCTCAAGAGGGGAACGGCCTTTCGGAACAATCCACGAAAAATGCCGCCCAGCCCCGCCCCGTACATGTTTACAGATCCGTGAAAGCCAGGGATGCCCCGCCCTGCCTGGGCCTTATAGTACGCCCTATAAACATTGACATCTCCGTAGTCTTTCAGCACCACCATTTTAACGTTCTGCTGTTCTCTTTCTAAACACAACCCTTTCGGGGGCGAATATGCAACCGCACAACAACTTTCCCCAGAGTGAATGGCACGGGTTGGTTCTGGTCCGTCTTTATTTCAATGGTTATTGTGTTGATGTGGTTCTTGCTCATCAGCACGTAATGCGGCTTGTCGTAAGTAATTGTAACACATTCGTAGGTTTCTCCCTTGACGGGGATGCAGCGTAACAGAGGTACAGAGTGGTCTCCCACGATTTGGTGCTCGATGATATCTGTATAGACGTACAAGGAGCTGAACCCGCCGTTAATGTCTGCAGCATGCGGTATTTTCCTGACAGCCACATACGGAGGGGCCCCCAAAATGGGGGCTAACTCCGTCCCCGCCGAGAATAAGTAATTTTCAGGGCCTGTGAATCTAACTTTGCCCATGACGGTGTCGTAGGTCAACCACGTTTCTTGTAGGTCTATAGCTTGTTTTATCGTATCATTCATGTTCTTCAGAAGATCAGGAATGTCCTTGTAATAGCCCCTGTGTAAATGAAAGGTCCATTTCTTTGTCCCCTCAAAAATTGAAAACGGTGTATTTTTAAGGAGTGTGTACCAACTCCGAGGATACTGTATCTCTGCTAGACCAACTTCCCAAACACCGATCAAATCTAAGGGTTTGGGCAACATTGTCGTATAACTGGCGTTTGTATTTTGAGGAAAAACCTTCTTACAGGCATTACTTGGGAGTGTGATGTAAAAACCATGATCCCCCATTTTGCTTCTCAGCGCCTAAACAACCTTAGAAATCTCTGAGGCAGACACCCAGCTGTTAAACTTGCTAGGCCAACCTAACCACTTCACTAAGTGGAGTTTTCTTCGACCACGGCCTTTTGTGTCCAAAATCTTTTCAATTCTGTACAGTCGATCTTCCCGGTCATTGATCTTCTGCAATTCTTCAGGATAGAAAGTACCGATTATGGCATCCCCATCATAATCCGTCAGATGGTATACAGGCCTCTCTTTACCTTTGACAACACGATCTACGATAAATATCTCGGTGGTGAAATTCTGCTCATACCCCTTATCAAATACGCCTTTGCTTTTAGAAACCCTCACAAGGTCCCCTTTTCTGAGTTTTGAAACTTCTTTTTTGGTTCCAACAGAGGGCTCATAGACTCTTTTCCAGACCAACAGGTCATTATGATGATTCACATCTACAGGCCTACATTTAATAGTTCTATGAATGCTATGATTGTAACTTTTAAGGAGTTGCTGCAATACATCCACATACCTGTAGGTGTTTTTAGCCGTGAAATACCTCCACATTTTTGTTTTTAATGTTCTGTTAAACCTCTCAACAACCCCCGCTTTGACCTCATTATTGGTGACAAAATGCAGTATTCCATATTTCTTGAATAAACCGGTTACAGGTTTGTTTAGAAATTCACCGCCACGATCCGTCTGTATTTTGTCAGGTTTTCTCCCGTCTTGTTTGAAAACGGCTTCAAAGGCGCTGGCCACTTCTTTGCCTGTTTTACCTTTGAGCGCTTTTACCCAGCCGTACTTAGACAGAATGTCTATACAGACCAGAATATACTTGTAACCATTGTTGTGCCGGGCATATTGTTGCATATCAACCAAATCTGCCTGCCATTGAGCATCTACTTTGGAAACCACGGTCTTATTTCTTTTAAAATGAATTCTAGCAGGTCTATGCAACGTATAGGCATCCTGATCAGACAGCCATCGTGAAACATCTCCGAGCTTCAAGGTTTTGACCTGTTTTTTGGCCTCCCTAAAGAGAGGCTTGAGACCTCCAAAACTCCCCGCTGCTGAGGGTGTGTAATAGATATTGTGCAGTAATTTTTCCCGTGCATCCTGCTCAGCCATTAGCACTAATATGATCAATGTATGGTACAATAAATGCTCTTTATTAAAAACAAATCAGTATATTACAAAAATTATACATTTTTTGTTTTTGTTTTTATTCAATCACGCATGTTTGGACAACAGTAAAAATGACAATCGTATACTTGTTGTAGTGTTCGTTTAACAATGTCTAGATATTGTTCATCTGTCGACCTCAATAGTCTTTTTAAAAAGTTATATGACTCGTCAGAAGCTGTTAAGCTTTTAATAATCTTGTGTATGTAGATCAAGGTTCGATTTGTCATGCAGAGCTTCTTAGTTTGGAAAGCTGTCATGGTGATAACAAGGATAACTTTTTTATAGCAAAGTTTCGAACATATCTCGTTCAACATCTTGGAATAGTCAGCATCGTTCCAACCTATGCACGGGTGCGCTTGTTGCCCACACAGATCTTCCTGGCATCCATAGCACCTTTGAATCAGATGTTCAGACAAAGCGTCTTTTAGCATTGCGAAGAGACAGGCCCTTGTAAGGGCCTGCATGTCCTTGTGTTTTTTCAGAGAATAGCCTCCGGCTTGGAAGTACCGCATCTCCTAAAAAAAAAAATTCAAAAAGGGGTTTTTAGCACACGTAATAAACATCTATAGCGCTCCTCTATCAACACCTTACCCCAGGGGTTACCTACCTGCGTTTCAGAAGTTTTCTCATTATAACATGATGTTTTCCTAGGATGACACTGTCCGTCAGGTTCTTCAAGCCGTTTTAATGCTCCTGGAGGGCCGTTTTCACTGTCGGAATCTGAACTCATGTAACGCTTTCGGGGTTTGGAAAGGGTCATGCAGGCCGTGACCTTTTGCTCCTCTGGCTTATGGACGGGCTCCGGAGCTTTGTTCTCCTTCTCCGCCATGTCTACAAAACCGCAGGACCTTTGCAAAGAGCTGACAGAGCGCGCAGAAGTGTCCCCGAACCACGTTTTTATAGCCTCTCAGCAAACTCCCCGGGGCTTTCCCACCCTTGCAGGGCCTAGGGACAAGCCGGGGCATGTCCTACGACCACCCCTTTTCCAGCCAAGGCCCTCCAACCGCTCCCCATTGGTCTACGGGGTCGTGGGGTGGCACGCAACCTCGGGGACCAATCCTCAGGCCACCCCAGGGTCACGGGGGACCCCTGCCTCTAGGAAAAGGCTCCTATAGGCTCACGGGCCCACCCGAAATCCCTGACGTCACGCAGGGGGCTGGGGCAAGCCGAGACATGGTCTACGACCACCCCTTTTCTAGCCAAGGACCTCCAACCGCTCCCCATTGGCCTACGGGGTCGTGGGGTGGCACAACCCCTCGGGGTCCAATCCTCAGGCACCCCTAGGGTCACGGGGGACCCCGGCCTCTAGGGAAAGACCCCTATAGGCCCACGGGGACCCCCACAACCCCTGACGTCACCGTTCGGACCACCCCTTCCGCCGGAAGGGGCCTGGGTCCAGCCTAGGCGCCGGAAGTCCCTCCCCTTCCGGTCCAGGGTCCCAAAAGGGGGCGTGGCACCTGTCAAAATTGAGTTTGAATAAAGCTACCACTATCCTACTACTCATATGCATTCCTAGTATTTCTTTTCATTGTGAGACATATGAAAAGATGAAGGACAGAAAGTAAATAATAGAACAAAAGGAAAAACTGAGAATCGAAGTGAGGCACACATCAAGAACTACACAGCTTGGCCATTATTTGATCAGTATTATACTTTTTACATATAGTCCCCACAGGCTGAATAGGATCCATTCTGAAACGAAAGGACTTGAATGTGCTTTGTCAGGGCTGGCGTGTGGCTCTAATTTTTAAACACTTATGGCAATCTCTGCTGGATTAATACAGAGATGTCTGTAAGAGGTGTATTGACTGAACATAACAAATAGTTTGGGGAAAGCAAGGGCTGCTATATGAGCATAAACTATGAGGACAATGAGCAGAGCCTTCTGCCACTCCTGGCTACCTTGGGAAGATGGACAGGTGGGTAAAGCATTGCACAGGTATCCCGCTGATGTTACTGGATAGTGGCAAAATAAAGCTGTTGATATGGATCTTGGGAGAGAGGTGCCACACATACGAAATTGAGCAAAACCTATAGTCTTACTTACCAGCAGAGGTTGTTTGCTTGGCATGAATGAATTACACTGAGACAGGAAGGTTGTGGAATGGCATGGACTGCACATGGTTGGCCATGAAGGAGCTCTTTGGCTCGATGGCAGTTTTCATCTGACTGGATGCAGTCGCAGAACGTCATCATCTGGGCAATGTTGAAAGGCATATTTTCATAGAAGGCCCGCAGGGCTCCTTGGCATCGATGAACATTGCACTGTGTTCCGTTTAACTGGCAGGCTTGAAGGTACAGAGCTAATTGTCTGTTACAGACTTCGTCGTTAACACATTCCACATTTACTTGGAAGCAGGACTGCCTATGTTTGTATTCTAAAGGAACAGGAAAAAGGTCACCAATTTTAGGGAAGTGAATATGAGGTCTCATCAATCTGGTGAGCACCAAAAACTATTCATTTTATTTATTATTTGTTTCTTTTAGATCCCATCTTTCCTCCGATGAACTCCAGGCAGCATACATGACTCCCTTCCACCTAACTTTATCCTCACAATCATCTTGTAGGGCTGGTCAGGCTGAGAAAGACAGTGACTGGCCCAAGAATGCTGTGTTTCATGGCTCAGTGGAGACCAGAACCTACTGTAGTTTTCCCCGGTCACTCACCTGAAATTTTATTTATTTATTTTAATTTTATTTATTTTAAATTGTTACATACTCACCCCTGGATATGTAACCAATTGGTATTAGCAATCATCCTACATGCATTCTGAGACAGGCCTTCCCCAATCAGGCACCATCCAGATTTGTTGAACTACAAATCCTATTATACACAGATCCATCAATCTGGCTAGGCAAGATGGAAGTTGTAGTCTGACAAAGCTGGAATTTGTAGCTTGGGGAAGGCTGACATAGAGGAGATATACAGTAATCCAATTCTTAAAAAAAAAAAACACCTCCAGTTTATGAATGTGGGATATTGTGCTCCTGCACTCAGGATTCAGAAAGTCAGGAAATGGCCCCATATTGCTGTGCAACATTGTGCCCACATTGCCAGCAAGAAAAAGGATGCCAGGCTTTAGTACATAGCAAAGGGCAGCCTGAATGTTGACGACACCAATGTTGGTCTACGGGGTACCCTCTTCTGCTCACTACCATTCAAACTTGTTGAAAAACAGTTCTGAGAATTGCTTTGTATTGGGAGAGAAGTGGTTAACTAATGAAAAAAGGAGCCTTCTAGGCATGTCAGAAAGAGTCCAGTGTTGCAAACATCAACGTACGAATAAACCTGAAAAGGTCACTTTTAAGGAATAGCTACCACAGTTATCAAATCACTAAACCGAATCTCATAACTTCTTCACACACAGCACTTCTAGAGATGTTTCAAATGACATGATCATAGATGGATAAGCCAAAGAAAAATGCTTATGAGTATTCTTGTGAAACATAAAATTTCTGATTCTTTCAATGTGTTTTATAACAGGCAACCTCTGAAGGGCTAGGAGACCTTGGTTCTCACCCATGGATGTTTGGTGGGCTGCACCACAGCCTTTCGGTTTTTCACCTCTCCCAGAAACCTTGGGAGAACCATTTGCCATTTAAATGCAACACATGCACAGTCAAAAACAGGAAGGCACCGCCTGGTCACTTCCAATTTATATATATATAAAAGGTTAAATCTGGATTAAATGAGGTTTGAAGACAAAACTGCATTTAAATGGTATATTTCATCCCCTGTAGAGTCTATGGTGAAATTACTTAGATGGGGGGTGGGAGCGGGTGACCACACATTGGGTCCTGAGAGACTGAGAGAAGGGCCTCCTGGAAGATCTTTAAAAGGCAGTGGCTTCCTTTAAGGACCAACACAACATCTTTTCCAATTTGTGTGTGTGTTCATTGTGCTAACCTAAGCGGGCGGGGGGGCATGCTTTCTCATTCACAGTCTCTGTGGATACAAACAAGAAATCCATATAAGACTGACATTTACCATAGTTCGAAAGAGCTGATGGCTTCCATTGTGATTTTATTTCCATTTTATCTACGACAAAAGAGATACAAAATTCAATGGATTGTACATAACATTTTATTTCTACGTTTGAAAGTGAAACTGTGTAGGCTTCAGTGGAACAAAATTTTAACAAGAACAATGCTTGGAAATAGTTTCACTTAATAAAACCAAAAAGATTTTAAACAAAAGCTTCAGTTTCTGTGAGGTGTAATCCAAAAACAGGAACATTTCGAGGTCTGTTCTAGACAGCTGTTCTGATATGATCACTTTCAAAGTCTACCTATTATTTGTATTTTCCTAGATTACCGAGAAGGCATAGTATTAAAAAGCAATAACATGAATAGGTCATTTAATAGGTACATGTGGGCAATCAAGTTTAAGTTTATAGAGGTCCTTGATACTGATTTCTGTGCACTAGTTGCATAATGCAACAGCTGCAAAAGATGGGGGAGTCTCATTCATATCAATGAATGCCTTTTCAGTTCTCTCTTTACAGCCTATCAGAGTTGCAGATCAGATTCATTTACCTCAGTTGGCAAGGAGACCCTGAAATGTGGGCATAATCACAAGTCTGGGTAAATAATATTTTGGCAACATTGAATTAAAGCAACATGGAATTAAAAGGGAGGCCAAGCAGATGGCATTCAAGTAACCTGGTGTTACACAGTCAAGGTTGAGTGGTTATCTGTGTTGAGGAGAGGAAGGGCAAATGTCCAGCTTAGACAACAATGGCTGTTCACAGGCCAAATGGATTGCAGAGTGATTCTCCCCATGGTTGGAAATGGTATTTGATTATGCGGTGGTGGGAGAGATTCTGGGGGACAGTCTGATAAAAGTCAACCACTATGTCAGCAATGTCACATTTCTTAAGAAATAGGTACTGTTCTTTTTAACAGTTCACTCTTACACATTTGTATTTCTTAGAGAGACCCACTGAGCTCATTGGATATGCCTTCCATGTGAAGGCAATAGCTCCAGGTTTGTTTCTTTAAGGAGGAAAGTGGAACAGAGAGGGTTGCCATGCTCCCATTGGACAGCTCCTCTTTCAAACATCATCGCCTTTATCTTAGAACTGTGGAGCTAGAAGGGACCCTATGGGTCATCGGGTCCAGCAGCTATCAAGGAGGCACAAGGAGGTGGTGGGGGGAAAACAAGCTCCCAATCTCTGGGTCTGCAGCCAGATGTGTAAACCCTTGAGCTGTCAGGACCACATTGCGCAGAGGGTCAGGCAAACCAGAAGGGGTCTTGAGGTGGCTCCAGAAGATCCTGGCCCTTGGAGGAGACTGTTGATGGGTGCCCCACCCTGAGAGACAGGGCCACCTCCTTGCCATAGAGACTAGCCACATCTGAAGACATGGGCTAGGCCAGGGTCCACTATGAGGGCTCCAACTGGAATGGACAGAGACAGGGGCTGGATTGGAGTACCTTCAGAAGGACGCAAGGTGGGTTGGGCCCCAATCCATGTGCACTTGCTGAGGTATGAACTGGGTCAGGGAAGCAGCACAGATGTTCTAGTGCAGTGGTTCTTAACCTTTGTTACTCGGATGCTTTTGAACTGCAACTCCCAGAAACCCCAGTCAGCACAGCTAGTGGTGAAGGCTTCTGGGAGTTGCAGTCCAAAACTCCTGAGTAACCCAAGGTTAAGAACCAGTGTTCTAGTGCACCGTGAGGTCAGAAGAACATGCTGTGTAAGTAGAGCCAGTTATAACTGCATAGTCAACACTGGGTATTCACAATGCCATTGTGGCTTATAACAGAATTACCCATTTGATGGACTGCCACCAACTACCACACAATTGTGGAAATTCTGAATTGCTTTCCTTTATTGTGTCACTGGTTGCCACTTACTTGCATTGAATCCTTGAATTCCCTCCTCTGTGTGCATTTCCTTAGTAATTGTTGAGACCTGATACACCTGTGTGTGCTGTAAACAGGTGTTATTAAATATATTTTCCCATACTTCAGTGCATCTTTTCTGCACAGGTTCTGGGCAGGTGCACTTCCCCAGGACTGTGTCCTCAAGTGCCTTCCGTGCTTCCAAGCATTGCTGGAGGTTACATGTGGCTCTGCAGACCCTCTGGAAAGTCTGATATTGCGTAAAACAAGCATCATCTGCCTGGCACATTTCCTTGGCAACAGAGCAGTCACTTTCTCTTACACCTGAGAGAGCTTCCTCTTCTGATTTTGTTTGCTGCAGAAACTTCGGGTGAACGTCCATGGCAGAAGAAGACTCTGATTTTCCTGCGAAAGAAAGACATGGCTCCAAAAGAAGTTAGACAGACCATGTGGAAATATTTTTTTTTTCAAAATAGAAATTTTAGGAGGGCTTCCAGACGATGCAGAGAGTCCTTAGTGAAGATAGTGGTAGCTTTCAGAGTACTGACAGGGAAGGGAAGGGACGGAAACGTCCCTTCTTATCATTTTCATCCGCTCCTTTAAGCTACTGTGGATTTTCATTGCATTATATTTGCCTCTAATTTTCACCTTTCCTTTCAATGTTCTCGTCACTCCACCCCCTTCATGAATATGACCAGCTTAGAAGCCATTTCTAGACCTAGACTAGTCAATAATATGTAGCTCCTTTTGTGAGATGTCAATGTCCTTCCCCATAAAAAGTCCCAATTATACGGACTTTTCACCCCTTTGCATAGGTGTCAAGGTACAGATCTTGCAGCCATAAGAAAATGAAGTTGGAGTCACTCTCCTTTGCTCCATAACTTTGCTCAGATTTATACTCAAGAGCCCACAATAACACCCAGATAATATTTGTCATATTAAAGATGGGCAACAGCTTTGAACACCACTGCCTATTTCCTCTAAAAGTATACAAGACCTTGACTATGATTTAAAATAGTCAAAACATTCTATATCCCAGGATTGATCCTAAAACAATTTACTCAACTGATGTTTGCAACTGTCAGAGATTTAAGGCACCCAAAAGGCTTTAATTTGGCTAAAATGATAGACCATGTTACAGACGGTCCAATAATTTTCATGATCTCCATTTAGATAACTAACGTCATTCCAAATGCTTGGAATCCAGGTGCTTCTGCATTTACTTAGAAGGGCCATGACGTCTTGAAGCACTGACTAATTGATATTGTTGCAAAAGGATTTGGAAATCGCAAGCTTCCAAAAGCTAGACTTTTTCCCCCTCAGCTGCAATGCATGTATTACTTGCCATTATTTTGAATCATAGGTGAAAGTCAGGCATTACCTTGATTTTTGAAGCATTGCTGGCCATGGAATGATTTGATGCTGCAGTTGTCTTTGATGCACATGCAGTCTTTAAACTCTGGGTACAGGTTAATTAAGAACTGGATAACTTTATTACAGTTAGAGGAATCTTTCACTGTGCAGCTGTCCCCTGGATTTCAAAAAGACCGTGATTATTAATACCTAAGAACAGATAAAATGCAACCACAACATTTTTCTGTTAAAAATCCTGCAGTATCTCAAGGCTTATTTTATTGGGGCATAAATGAATGCATTTGATGAAGCAAACCTGAATCTGTATAAGTTCATGCTACCATGACAAGCACATTCCATTCTGATAAAATTTGTGTTGGGGGGGCTATGTATACAATAATAATTAATAGTTATGTGCCACAAAGTCAATTCTGACGTATGGAGACCCTTTCTAGGGTTTCTTGAGTACTCTGAAATGATTTTCCATTCCCTTCCTCTGGGGGCAGCTTGCCCAAGATCACACAAGTTGAGTCTGGAAGATGTAGGAGGATTGAAACATATAGGACCCCTTTTATTTATTTATTTATTTATTTATTTATTTATTTATTTATTTATTTATTTATTCATTCATTCATTCATTCATTCATTCATTCATTCATTCATTCATTCATTTATTCATTCATTCATTCATTCATTCATTCATTCATTCATTTATATGATGCACTTTTAAATTACCCATCAATCAGAGCTGTGTGGATGGTGTAGAATTTGTTTTAAAAAAGGCAAAAGAAACAGAATATGAAACCTAGTTAAAATTGGAGGCAGAGAATATAACGTCTAAAAACACATTAAAACAGCAGGTGGATGAGATGCACAAAAGCATTAAAACTGTTCTTCAAATGTATGGAATAAGAAGAAGAGTTACATTTTTATTTCCAACAGATACACTAATTTTACTCCATAAGTCTGATGAAATGGACTTGTCCATGAAAGCTCATGAGATTTTTATTTCTTCTTTTAATTTTTTTTATTTTTCTTTGGGTTCTGCCTGATATGCTTGCACTGACTAACACAGCTACTTCTTTTAATACTAAAATCAATGGAATTCAATTTTATTGTCAGATTAATGTGAATCCCATTGATTTCAGCAGGTCTGTTCCAGCTAGTAGCAAGTCTGCATCCAGACACTTTGCTTTGACTTTTTCTGAAAGCTGCTGTTGGTTAACCATACACATTATGCATTTTTTTTTTTAGAATTATCCAGCTGAACATGTTTTTCATCAAATATTTGCTGATCAGTTCCCCATGATCAATGACTAGGCATATGACCAGGGATGGGGGGATTGCAATTCACTGTCGAATCTGACTCAAGTTGCACCAGCGACTCAACTTGGGTTTTTTTTAAAGAGTCACATTTGACTCGGACCCTTTTTTCCAAGTCATATTTCCAAGTCTCAACACAGAAGGAAAGAACGGCTCTTTGGGGCAAACTCCCCCCCCCCCGGCCCTCAGGACAGAGGAGGAAGATAGTAGGCCACTTATCATGGCCACCCAGAGAAGGTAGGAGGAGGCAGGGAGGGAAGGAGGGCAGGCAAGCAGTGAACGGAGGAAGAAGAGGAGGAGGGCTGGTCATTTCCACACCCAGGGGAAGCCCTGCCCAGCCATCTGGGTGCCACTGTGCCACCTCTCAGTTCAGGCAATGCCAAGCAGATGGACCCCCACCTCCATTGGAAGGTGGTTGTTTTAAAAAAGGCTGGCCTCATGGCCTGTGGGGGGAGGAGGAGAAGGCAGAACCCACCTCAGAAAAGGCAGGGGAGATGTGGACCGGGGACTCGGACCCAAACACTTGCCAGCATTCCTGCCTGTAACCTTAAATCAATTTATTGCCAAGATAATAAATTCTTTATTTATTTATTTATTTATTTATTTATTTATTTATTTATTTATTTATTTATTTATTCATTCATTCATTCATTCATTCATTCATTCATTCATTCATTCATTTATTTATTTATTTATTTATTTATTTATTTATTTATTTATTTATTTACTTATGCCCCGCCTATCTGGCCCACCGGACCACTCTTTTAAGTTGTTGCACCAATGTGTGGAATATTTGGCCAGTAGAAGCGTGATCATATTGCTCCTCTGTTTCTAAATACTGCTTTACTGTGTGAATGTTGAGAGGAAATTTGCAATCATGGCATTGCCTTTGAAAATAAGCATATGAACCGAGTTAGCATTGATGGGTGTCCCGAAATGTGCTGCAAAATAATGGCTGGCATTAGACGCTCTTCGTGCTAATAACAGGACATAAACTTTTCGAATGCTCCAATACCTCCAGAAAGTAGACCAGCAAGTAACAGCCTGTGTGACATCTGCAGGTTACTGAGCGACAGGGAGATGGCCTTTAAGAGCAAGAACTGCTCAGAATTCAATTAACAAAATAAGGAGACTTTAATACACTTTGTATATCATTACATGTGCTAAATTGCGTGCATTTCTTTTATGAGTGTTCCGAGGTTTATTCAGAGTGTTGATTCAGCTGCTCGTTTAAGGTGGCAGAAATTCATTTATGCCAGAGTCAGATTAAAAAACGTATATATTGTTCCCTTTATTGTTGAGTAGAGAGGCTATTGGCAAAGACTTTGTTGAGTCGACAGTGTCAGATGTTCCCTGTGATTTAGGATCTGTGTATATTAAGTGTTCAGTGACCTCGTGTTGACTTGTACTACCTTCAGAGAAGCCGTGTACCTTTTTGGCTAAGAGAAAACATTTGATTCATCATGGATCATATCACCTGTCCCAAGAGGAATTTTTCTGATTGGTTACAGTGGTTTCCATTTTAACACAGAGTTTCCAGGCAAATAGACTTGTCTTTTTAAAAAAAAATATTCAAGAGGGCAAGACATATATTAATGAAATGTCAGGAGGACCGTGAGGGGCAACTTCGTAGTAAAGGAAATAGATTTTAAGGGAGGGGTCTAATCTGCTTCTTCACATCAGGAACAAGCCAATGCCTCAGAGCTATGAGCTTTAAAGCTAACAGCAATAAAACATTTGTATTTAATATGTCTGCGATTATGACCACATTTTCTTGAAACACTCCCCCCCACACACTTAAAATTAAAAACAAAACCCCAAGACTTTTTGAAACAATCTTTGATTGATCATCCTTCCCCCAGCCATCCATTGGAGCAGGCCTAGAGATATTGCGGTAAACTGTATACAGTCTTACTGTGGGGAATTAACAATTAAGATTTGTAGTAGGGGTCAGGTGTCCTCCTAAGGAAACATGGGGAAAAGAGCCCCCTATTATAACAGAGTTGTACTTAAGAGTTTCCAGGCCTCATCTAGTTGTAGCTAAAGGCTCTGGACATTGATGGATCATTGTAATTTCTCAATTAACACTTAAATTATTTGTGAAGAAACGATAAGAGTGGTCTTAATTGACTAGATAGGCGGGATATAAATTAAATAAATAAATAAATAAATAAATAAATAAATAAATAAATAAATAAATAAATAAATAAATAAATAAATAAATAAATATATCTGTTAAAATCTGAGAAAGCCTGAAAATATCTGTATAGCAATTTTCCAGTAGATACAGTGGTGCCTCGCTTTACGATTGCTCCGCATTACGATGAATCCGCTTTACGGCGATCTTTTTGTGCTCGCAATTGCGATCGCAAAACAATGGTCTAAATGGGGGGATTTCGCTTTGCGATGATTGGTTCCCTGCTTCGGGAATCGATTCTTCGCAAAACGATGTTTTTCTAACAGCTGATCGGCGGTTTCAAAATGGCCATCGGGTAATTAAAATGGCTCCCCAATGTGTTTAGGGACGGATTCCTCGCTATACAGGCAGCTAAAATGGCCGCCGTATGGAGGATCTTTGCTGGACGGTGAGTTTTTAGCTCATTGGAATGCATTGAACGGGTTTCAATGCGTTTCAATGGGTTTTTTTTATTTCGCTTTATGATGTTTTCACTTACTGGCGATTTTCCTGGAATGGATTATCGTCGTTAAGTGGGGCACCACTGTACTGATAATGGTTCTGAAGACAGTAGCTGTAGTTATCCATGAATATATATATATATTCATATATATATATACACACACCCCAAAAAAGGGGGAGAAGAGTTTAGCATCCCAATTACCAATGAAGTCCATAGGGAAGGCAGGAGTGTGGTAGGGACATGCGTCTCCCTAGTTTTAAGGAATTTAGTTGAACCTTAGTTTAGTGTGCATTTTACAGACACGGATAGAGCATGGAAGATGGTTTATCTGCTAGTCCAAAGAAAAACTATGATTTCCTCATAGTTACCTGTGCTGAAGCAAACTTCCTCCAGTAAATTCCAGACACTTTCACATCCATTGTCTGCAGCCATGCACTTCTGTCTCAGCTGTTGGCACTGGGATCGCTGGGTCTGGGAAGCAGATGTATTCACAGAAAACAGCACCAATACTGCAAAACAGGTAACATAGGGTGGAGTCCAGATTTAGGTACTTGGGATGAGTCTTGGCAAAGAGGATGGCCTGTCCCTTTGTCCAAACAGCAGTTTCTCCAAGCCCTGATAATGCCACATGGATGACCGGCCGCATGGTTTGAGCTGTGATATAAGTGGTATGGATGGGTGGGGAGGACTCATGAAGAGCAGGGGGAAGTACCATCCATCAGCACAGTCCTTCAAGACAGATGCATGTTACATAGCAGGCTTTTCCAGCTTGTCCCACTGGGCATACTGATGGGGGATTAAGAGGCAACAGCTTAAGACAGGTGCAGGGCCCAGATTGGGAAAGGCTGGTATGCAGCATGGAAGGGGAAACTGGAGTACTTACTGTGGCAACCACCCATGTCACTCATGACACTCATATTCATGAGCTGATTTACATGAACCTATGAGAGGGCTGGAGAGGTGGAGTCAGCAGCTACATGAGACTTGGCTGGAAAGGAGGGGTCAGATAGGATGGTTATGGTTAGGTAGAGAGGGGCGGTAATGAGATTCTAAGCTGAGAAAACTATGTACTGAGGGAACTGATGACGAAATGCTTGCAAACGCTGAATACAGTGGTGCCTCGATTTACGAACTTAATCCGTTCCAGAAGATGGTCGTAACTCGAAAAGGTCATAAGTCGAAGCACCATTTCCCATTGAAGTGCACTGAAACCTGATTAATCCGTTCCGCCTGTTTTTTGGTTGTATCTCAAGGCGCCAGTTGCAACTTGAAGCATTCGTTCCCATAGGAATGAATGCAAAAGCGATTAATCTACAACTACCACTAGGGGGAGAATTTTTCTTCTTTTAACCTAAGATGGCTTAGGTCAAAAAAAAGGGCAGGAAAGGAGAGAGGGAACAATGGGGAAAAGAGGAAAGAAAGAAGGTCATCACTGGGGTACACAGACCCCTCAAACAAAGGTTTGTGCTGTTAAGCAGAAAAAGAAAGAAGATAGAGGGAGAGAAAAAACAATTGGGGGAGAGTTTGGAGTCTAAACCACATTTTACACCATTCCAGCAAACAGAGCCCTTCAGAGAAAATTTTCTGATTTTAAAACAAAAAGACTGGAGTCACATTTTAAACCCACACATTTTAAAACAAAAGAGAGGTCACAGTACACAAACCCTAGGAGCCACAGAATGCAAAAATCAATCAATCAATCAATCAATCAATCAATCAATCAATCAATCAATCAATCAATCAATCAATCAATCAATCAATCAATCAATCAATCAATCAATCAATCAATCCAGCAGCCATTATTCTAGCAAACAGACCTCAGCAAACAGTCTAATTTTACATTTTAAAATTACAATCTAATTTTCACATTTAATTTTAATTTAATATTACAGTCTAATTTTCACATTTTAAACCCACACTGCAAGACCCATCAGAGCACAGAAACATAACCCCCTCACCTGGCTCAAACCCAAGTTGCAAAAACCCTGTACAGTACATACAGGACTCACCCAGAACAGGCAGTTTCTCTGTTTTAAAAAAGAAAGTAAAAAAATCCAAAAAGCAATTTAAAAAAGAGTACAGTACAGTACCAGGCAAGTACCCAGCAGTCTGAAGTCTCTTTCCATATCCACACTCTCTAACCGCTGGGGCGAACGAGGTACAGAGAAGCAACCTCTTCGCTGACCAACGGTTAACTGAAAGCAGTTCAAATTTCCTGCTTTCCCCGCCTTCCCTGCCTTTGTTTCCCACAAGTCCAGCTGTTCGTAACTTGAAATGGTTGTAAGTTGGGATGTTCGTAAGTTGAGGCACCACTGAACTTTAAAGACTCTGTTATTACATATTCATTCTGCTTCACTTCAATAAATAAGTTTTGTTTTGTTCACATGACAAGTGTTCAGACATACATCATTTATATTGTGGGTTGAAATAATCCACTGGTGGCAGCAAAGAGAGAACGCGGCGTGAGCCTTTGCTTGAGAATAGTAAATGGGGGGGGGGGGGCAGAGAGAATGTGAAAATTACCTATATATTAAATAGAGTCATACTTCTTGAATTTCACATTTCAAATCCCCCAGTTTCATTGGACTGAGGAACACACACTCAATGCCAGAAATTCAGTGGTAAGTTGCAACTATAGTATAGTATAGGCATCCTTCAGTCTCGAGAGACTATGGTAACATGCTCTGAATCGAGGAGTGTCCTCTCCAGAGCATGAAGCCCGGGTAAGGTAATATGGAGGATAGGCTGTTACCCAAGCAGCAGATCCCCCCTCTCCACATTGCTGAAATGGTCCAATGGAAAGGCAAGAGCCAATACAACTGGTTCCAGCAACGTCGCAGGAGTTGGCAGAACGACACATGCTGCCTTCAGGACTCCAGCTCCAGATTTTGCCTTGAGGTTAACTCCTGAAGCCTTTTCCATGAGTGGATAGAGCCACAAGGCAGTGGAGGTTTAAATTCGGAGTTTTCCTTCTCCTAGATGGGCTGCCTTCCATGGCTGAAGAGCCCCACCTACCCGGCCTGCTCTTTAATGGTGCAAAAGTATGATCTGATCCTTAAAACTTTCCTAACTCCAAGGCTTGTGCAAATCTAATTGGCTTTCCTATTTACCATATTAAGGCCAGAGATACAATTGCAACTAGAATCAATGTAACTTGAATCAGTGGAACTTACATGGGTTTTGACTCACCAAACCCCACTGATTCAGTTGTGACTCAGTATTGGCTTTCACCCACTCTTTTTTCCAATACGCCCTGATCTATTCTCCTGGTTCTCATTCTTGCTCTTCCTCCTCGTTGCACTTGCTTTAAACTCAGTTATTGATTTCAGGGGAAATTGCAGAGCAATGATTCCCAGTTTGATGCCCCTTCAGATGTTCCAAAGTACAACCATCACAATGCCCGGTCCTCAGCCGTGTGAGATTGAGATGATGGTTATTGTAGTCTAACATATCCAGAGGCTGTCACTTTGAGAAATGTGGCCTTGGATGCAGTTTTTGATTTGCAGGTAAATCGTACACATGTCTGCTCAGAAGACAATGGCAGGGATTCTGAGATGTTTTCTCCCCGGTAAGTACATATAGCAGCCCATCCAAGAAGAAGGATAGAGAAATAGAACACTACAGTGTTCTGGTTTTTGAAATTTTACTTTCATAGGGTGCATTTTGTATCTCAGCGGCTGGCTTTGTGGTTTTTATCGCATTAACTGTCCCAGCTCATAGAGTGAAAATGCCATTTCTTCCCAAGTGAAGTTTATTGTGGCTCCGGTATGCCTACAAAGTCATCTTCCATGTAAAGACAGTTTATGCACTGACAGGGCATTTTAATGCTTGGTAAAACAAAGCAGTGACACCCCTCTGTACAAATACATGCAATTAATTCTTACAGAGTCTGAAAGGACCCGAGTGCCTCCATTCTGCACCTGAGATACTCAGGAGACCTGGGTTCAAGTCTCCACTTGGTCATGAAAATTCACTGATTGTTAGCAACGGTACAAACCTCTCCTTAAATTAATCTCACTTGCTTTAAAACCTCTGTTAGAGTTCCTATAAACCAGATAAAGCCTGATGGTATCACACAAACACAAATCTGCCATGAAAGCAACAGAGAATGTAACTGGCTAGAGAAATGAAGACATATTTGAAGCCCGAGGTCCATTGCCAGCCCTTTGACAGTATTTTGGCTCGTAAGGGCAGCTCATTGCTAGTTCACACCTGCTGCTAGAGCTGATAAGAGGAAAGTAGGCACTGCATTGAATTTCTGCCTTGTCAGAGGAAGTGCAACAAAGTTGTGTTTAAATAACTAATAGAGGGCTATGGGTGTGATCACATGGAGACATAGATTGCAATCTGGGCCACTTGTTTGCATAAAGGTAAAGGTAAAGGTTCCCCTTGATAATTTTTTGTCCAGTCCTGCTCGACTCTAGGGGGCGGTGCTCATCCCCGTTTCCAAGTCACAGAGCCAGCGTTTTGTCCGAAGACAATCTTCTGTGGTCACATGGCCAGTGCGACTTAGACACAGAACGCTGTTACCTTCCCACCGAGGTGGTCCCTATTTATCTACTTGCATTTGCATGCTTTCGAACCGCTAGGTTGGCGGGAGCTGGGACAAGCGACGGGAGCTCACTCCGTCACGTGGATTCGATCTTATAACTGCTTGGTCTTCTGACCCTGCAGCACAGGCTTCTGCGGTTTAGCCCGCAGCGCCACCATGTCCCTTGTTGTTTGCATAGCTATGTGGTAAACCACCTAAAGAGTGCTCTGGCACTATGGGGCAGTAGGTAAGTCAAAACAACAACTTGTGGAGCAGCCTGGTGTGGCCTCTTTCCTTGTCCTGGTGGGCAAATGCACTCCAACTGTCCTGACCCCGACCCATGCCCCGACTGGACCTTTTTGGTCTAGCTGGATGGCTTCTACTTTTGGGAATCAGACTGAAGCAATTCCCAGGCAGACAGAAGGGTCGCTTTAAGGGAGATTGCTCCTGCTAAAGTGAGTGTTTGCAGCTGCCTGATCACACCCTAGGGCATGCATAGATGGCCAGGCAGAATTGGGCACTTTGGCATTCCTTGGGTTTCTGCAAGCAACCACTTATAGATAGGGTGCACTTCTGAGTAGATACAAATAGATTTGCAGTGTTTTTGATTGTTTTTTTAAATCTGATTTTACTAATATTTACTAACATTTGCTAATTACAAATCCTCATATAATTGTCTGTGAAAAACTGACCCTAGTCAACAGAGCCTACATGGAATGAAACTTCCCAGTCATCTGCACTCTGAAATAGATCTACTTGTCTTTTCTGGAGGATTTGCTGATTCATTTAGCAATCAGGTGAAAATACTAGAAGCACAACTTTTTAAAAATGAATTGTGTGGGAATACAATGGCCCATTCTTGCCCTATGGTTTCCTGTGTGTCTGTTTAACTCTTCTTCCTTCCTCATCCCATCTCCAATCCAGACCAAAGGAAAATGTCAATGATAACCATAATTCTCCTTCTGGCTTTGCAGGCACTCAGGCTTTATACTCAGCAAACAAGAGCCAGTTCATTTTAAAAAGCTGTCCCACTTGCAGGACTATATAATAGACACCAGTCATCCTGCTGTCAATGGGAGGCCAATGTGGTCTGGTGCTATTTGCACACTCAGGTAGATCAGTATATATGATTATTCATATGGTGGGTGTCCTTGCATGTGTATCTATACTGTATATTGATTTTCTACAGAGGAAATTGTTATCTCTAGAACTAGGGGGAGAGAGAACATATAAAGTCAAACAAACACACCTTAGCATTCAAGTGTGAAGCCAGCACCTGCTGACCCAACATCTCGCTATTTCCAGCCAAACCAAGAATATAGGAAGAATTTCCCAATCACGTCTCTAGAAACTAGAAAACCACAGGATTCATGGACATTGAAAGGATTTGTAGAGCACCAGTGTGGCATTTGCCAAGGTCATGAATATTCATATGCTATTTGTAAAGACCAATGGGAGTGCTGGAGGGGCGGAGTCATGAGGTATAAGAGACTCAGCAGCAGCAGGAGGAGTTTAGATAAGACATAGATAGGGTTTTGAGGTGGAGAATTGGAGTGTTAGAGAGTTGAGAGAGTTTTGGAGTTTGGGCAGGAGAATGGTGGTTGAGGGTGGATAAAGAAGAATGTTTGTTTAGGAGTTAGGTGTATGTCCAGGCTCTCTGAATTGACCTAGCAAAATTGTTTATACTGGATCTTTAGAGAAATCATTTACCAGGAGTATGTATTGTTATTACTTACACAGATGAGAACACTAGTACTAGGTAATAGTACTAAGTAGTATTGAACTCATTCCGAGAGTATCTGCAGACAAACGTTTAAAGATGGAACAAAAATAAAAGCAGTTGGAACGTTCCATTTCAATAATCAGTTCTAGCAGCTTTCACCTCCTTCAGAAACAGGTCTTTTGTGAATTTAACAGCTCTTAATTGTCCACTGAGGAGCAAGGTACTTCAAAATACTCTGTCTTACAGTACCCTGTTTCCCCGAAAATAAGACCTAGTATGATTTTTCAGGATGCTTGAAATACAAGCCTTACCCCAAAAATAAGCCATAATTAAGTGAAACCCTGCCCTCCACCATTGTGCAGCAACCAGAAGGTGACATGACTGCAGAATAAAACATCTCCTGAAAATAAGCCCTAATGCATTTTTGGGAGCAAAACTTAATACGAGACCCTGTCTTATTTTTGGGGAAATGGTAAGAATGGCTCACAACAATATACTGTTGCTAAGAAAATCTCTGTTCCCACCAATATCTGTCAGCATTGCCTCTGAGCTCAGAGGAAACAGGGAAGTTAGAGTGGGTGCCAGATATTACCACTATCCTGCTTATTACAATCTCTTGGTACTTTGACAACTGGGAGACCTGATTTCACTGCACCATTGGTGGCTAATACAAGAAAACTATGTTGTCAAGTAAATAAACTGGGTGTGCAAAAATGATGCACATGAAGGAAGAGATTAGATTTTAAGGAATGTGCATGCACATATCATGAATATGCACAGACTATAGGAAAGGTCCAGAAAGATATACGTATTTCCCTGGAAGTTTCGTGTGTCTAAATCCAGCTGCTCCTTCCTCAAACCTAGAAGAATATTTATAGTCTAAACAGTTTCACCTGACAGTCAGAAAAAGGGAAAGAGAGGGGAAAGAAAAAGCATTCTTAAAAATAAAGACAACCTAGCCATTGCAGCAACTTATTGATGTTCAACTGTGGTAGGAGAGGAGGATAAAAAGAAACCTTAATTTGGAACAGACTAAATTCTTTCCTTTACAGAGCATACATGCATGGAAATGGTAAAAGCAATGATGCGTAATATTTTTATCAGACCAGTAAAGTATCAAAATCAGAAAAGGTTTCAAGTCCTACAGAACCGTTTCTTCGGTTGGGAACTGCAGAGGAGGGAAGGCGAAACTGAAAAATTATCTTGGCTAGATGCTGACATCTTAGGATCTCTAAAGTAAAATTCAGGTTAGAGGCTGAAAACTTACAGAACCAATTGGAAGTGTCTGGTTTAGCTCAGGGATCTAGAATCAACCCATCTCTGTAGACAAAGTGCTTCCAGTCATTCTCCATTGTCTTGTGTCGAAAGGTACAGTACTTGGTTGATCAGGAATAGATGCATCAAGGAACGTGAGAAATAACGGGTAATGGCACTCTGGTGCAATCAAAGTTCATCTCCTTCCAAGAGCTTGAACAAGTTAGAGGGTTTGTGTGTGTTTTGCCTACACAGCCCATCACTCCCTACCCGGCTATATGTAGGATTCAGGGATATGTAGTCAAAATAACAAACTTTTCCGAACGCTGCCCTCTTCCCACCTCTCCCAAGTTAATCACAGCGAGCTGGGAACTTGTTTCAGTAAAACCCAATGGGACTTCATTTCTGAGTCAGCACATGGGAGATCCGGCTTAAAAGGCAACACTTACCCATGGAGATCCAGAGAGCAGGATCCATCGCATCGGGCGGCACAAGAGATTATTGACTAGGAGCAAGTTGAGCAGCACGGAGACACTGGATGGCTGGCAGGAATCCGTCGCCTTCAATCACGCCCGTGCGATTTCAGCACCAAGCTGGGCTGGACAGCACTCTGTCCGCCGCCAACGCCTCCGATTGGTCCAGCTTGCCACTGACAAGAATGAGCCCTTCCTGCGGGACTCCCCCCCACCCCACCCCTCTGCTCTCCGTATCCCGGAGCGACCGTCCGTCATATCCCACCCCCCCCCCCGGCTCCCGTGCAGTTCTCACCTGCTTCTGCTTCAAAAGTCGCCTCTGATCATCTCTATTGCAAATGACTTGAACAGCCTCCTTACTGAATATCCGGTCAGGGAAACGTTCTGCTCCCGTTTGGACATTACTACTCAGGTTTAATGCCGACAAGCAGGTGTTTCCCCCCCAAACTTTTTGTTTTGTTTTTCATCCTTTCAAATAAGACCTCACAGAATACAAAGCTCTACTTTTCTATGTTTTCCCCTCGTGCTAAAGGAAGAAACTTCTTTCAGCTCTTCAGGATGAGACCCATGCCCTCATAATGCCAGAGCCCTGGGGCTACTTATTCTGAAGAACTGAAGTGGTGCTTCAGGGCAGATCCAGTTCTTCTGCCCCACCATTTCACTTCATGTTTTTCACGCAGTTCATAGGTCAGCTCTTTAGTTTGCTGCCACGAAGGGGTGCAGGGATAACTGCCATAACGTGGATGGCTTTAAAAAAGGGGACCGCACTGCATTCAAGGCATAAAGAAAATCAAAGGTAGCTGTGCTAACAGTACATGAAATCCCCAGTCCATACTGGGATAATCCTGTTTGTACCGCCAAGCAAAGAGGCATCAAAAATGTCCTCATGTTTCCAAGATCACAGAGAGATGTGCTGGAGGGAGTGTTATTCTGGGAACCTCAGATAACACTGTGGATGTGAGAAAATCAGAAGTGTTTTGGGAGCATTAGACTAAGTACACATACACCTCAGGTTTGCAACCAAGACCAAGAATTGGTAGCCCTCTGGGGGTTGTTGGGCCCAATAGCTTCTGGAGGGCTACAGATTCTCCATCCCTCTTTTACAGAGTCCTTGACAGTGAAGGCAATTCAGGAAAGGCAGAAACATTCCTGAAGCTTTGGTGATGCTTGGAAAGGATGGGGAGGTTGGATCAGTAGAAGCAAATTATGGCTTTGGACATAAAGAGAACCTCAGTGCACTTCCATTGCCCCAAAAGCCAAGAATGCCAGAAACAAAAGAAGGGGAAAGTTGTATGAAGCTTGTAGGAAGAGCTGAAGTATAGCAATAGACCTATAAGCAATTTCATGCAAGTGCCCCAGATATATATGAGTTTCTTCAAGTGCAGAGAGGATTAAAGCCTTGGATAGGGACCATAAAACAGGGACATTCCTCAAAGAAGACTATTCTGCTTTAAGAGAGAATTCAAACTTGGCTCCTGGGCTTCAGCCTTCAGTCACTTTAGAGGCAGTTCTGGTGGGCAAACTGGAGTTTTTTCCCCCTTGGGAGGCCTCTTCCCCTCTAACTGCCAAGTCTAGTTGGCTGGTGTTATGGTACAAGCTATCCTAGGTAGCTGTGATTGTGGGTGATAAATGATTGATAGTATTGCTTTCAGGTGTTTTGATGATCTTTGATAGCAAGGTTTGAGCAGTTGCTCTAGGTACAATTGTGAACATGGCAGACATCCCAGATGTCTTCAAAATGACCCCACCAACCCACCAACCCACCAACCCACCAACCCACCAACCAACCAACCAACCAACCAACCAACCAACCAACCAACCAACCAACCAACCAACCAAACAACCAACCAACCAACCAAACAACCAAACAACCAACCAACCAACCAACCAACCAACCAACCAACCAACCAAACAAACAAACAAACAAACAAACAAACAGATAAGGCAACATTTTCTTTTGCTGACGGGACAAGTGGACCTAAACTAGCAGACGTTCCAACCATTTCTGCCTACAATCTGACCAGAAAGGATCTCACTCAGAAAGAAATGTGGAGAAACTTTGCCCCTCTGGCATTTGGGACTATTATTATTTATTTATTTATTTAATTTTTATACCCCACCCATCAGGTGGCTTCCAAATGCATAGATAAAAACATACAATTATGACACAAAAATTATTACATCAAATAATAAATTAATAAATTATTCAAGATGGTAAGAAAAAAGAAAGAAGAAATAATCAAGTATTAACTGGAAGGAAGGCCTGCACGAACATCCATGTTTTTAGTTGGTTTTTGAAGATACCCAGTGAAGGGGCTGCACAAATCACCAGAGGGAGATTGTTCCAGAGGCGAGGAGCCACCGCCGAGAAGGCCCAGTTTCTAGTTCTTTCCTTCCGGGCCTCTCTCGGCGTTAGGCTCCTCAGCCTCACCTCCTGACTCGCGCGGGTGATATGGGTAGACCTTGGTGGGAGTAGGCGTTCCGCCAAATATCGAGGTCCTAAACCATTTAGGGCTTTATAAGTAAGCATCAAGACTTTGAAGTCAATGCGGAACTGAATGGGCAGCCAATGCAGTGTGGCCAGAATAGGAGAAATATGTTGGTATTTTCTCGCTCCACTAAGGAGTCTGGCCGCCACATTCTGATCATATCTACAATCCCCACAACTCCTTATACTGACTATGCCAAACCAGTCCTTCCACCACCTACTTATTGTGAACATCAGAGCATCTTGTGGTACCTTAAAGGCTAACAAGTTGTCTGGCAGGAGCTTCTGTAAGCTGTAGCCTATTTCCTATTTTCAGTCCATAGAAGTGTCTGCCCAACAAAGCGTGTTACTCCTTCAGGTACCACAAGACTCGAAGTTGTTTTTGCTGCTGCAGACTTACACGGCTACCTCCCCCTCCTCAATAATTTTTTTTCTATTGAATGTGTGCTTCACATCACAGGGCAATTTCAGCGATGGCACCAAGACTATGGAATAGTCATCCAATTCCTTTCATTAGGCTGCAGTCATAAGTGAAACACTTTCTAATTTGTCCAGGCACCTGGTAACATTTTATTTTTTACATGTGTTCTTTGTTGTGATTATATTCAACAAGCTTTGCCAAGATAGTTCATTCCATTTCCCTTCCACCTGTGTTATAGACCATTACTATCCCATCAGTCAACAGTCCATAGTACTGAATTTTAAGCCCCTCTAAGCCATGTTTTGTATGTGGGCATGTGTGTGTGTGTGTGTGTGTGTGTGTGTGTGTGTGTGTGTGTGTGTGTGTGTGTGTGCGTGTGTGTGTGCGTGTGTGTGTGTGTGTGTGTGCACTCTTTCCCTCTCCTTCTCCCTCCCTCTCTCTTCTGTTACCTTTGTAAAAGTGGATTACCCAGATTACGCAAAGCGTGATATTCTCTGTTTCATGTGCAGATAATGCTGTTTTGGCTGCATAAAGATCAACACTTGGAGAATGGGTTCACTTATGGAGAATCTAGATATGATATCATGATTCAGAGTTGTGTGTTCTTCAGTTTTTTGAATATAGAATGAGAGAGGTAGAGGTTGATATGGGGCAGACAATCCCGTATTGGATATGAAATGTAATTCCATTGTTATACTTTCACCTTGCTTACAGTTAGTATTTTGAGATTGAAGAAAAGCACTAAATACAACTGGATTTTTATTGAGGAACCAGACCCAATAGAAGATCAAAGAAAATATTAAACAAAAATAATTTAATACTTTCCGCTGATGATATTTTTTCATAGCTGAAAAGCAAATACTATGAAAATCACATATGCTTCCAAACAAAACTGTGACTTCTTTTAGAAAACAGGCATTGTCTGCCGATGTGGCTTTTGGCGAGTGCCCAGTCTGACTTTCCATTTTAGTCTGAGGTGCACTGGTTTGGACAACTGGATGCACAGGTCTTAAATTTACAAAGGCGTTGAACGGCATGAAAGGCAGCTTGCTACCAGTCCTGAAGAGGCCCAGTGTCATTGGTTGGCAGTGCACTTATGTTGGCCAGTGCAACGTGTTCGGAGAATTTGGTAGCATGATTAAAATGGCTCATCTGAGTGGTCAAGGATTTCCGACTTTCTGTGCTTGTCCGTCCTCTGAGTTGGTCGTTCTGATGGTGACGGAGACCAAAGCAGCAGCAAGAAAAGGCCATTTTGAATTCTTCTCTGAACTTCCCTGTCAAATTAAAGAGCAGCAGCATGAGATCATATACTGCATTCTGTATTTCGACGGACAATGGGTGTGTAAAAAATAAATCCTACATTTCTTCTTTTTAAAAAAATCCATTAGTATGATACCTCTAAAGAAATTGTTTCATATTACTTGCAGAGCTTATTTTCAGATTACAATTCCCAGAATCCCCAACCTGCATAGGCACTAGCTGTGCTGCTCTGGGTATGGGGGGTTGATGGGAGCTGTAGTCTAAGAAAATAACATCTTCCAGGCCTAGGTTCTGCTTCACTCAGGGAATCTGCACGGATCTGTAGCGTGTTCCACAACAAACATTTGTTATCAATGTGTGGAAGAAAGCTGAGGATACAGTTCTCTTCCTTAATCTCACAGTCCCCCCTCCCACAAACCCCTCCAGTGTTTGCATAAAAAATGAAAAGCTGGCCAAGATTAATCTCTTGCCCAAAATTTAATTTCACTAGTCATGAACACAGGTCACCAGGATAGCTTTCCATGTTTTCTTTCTCCTGCATTTTCAGATCAGCTTTATAGACTGGAGCTATTCAGATGGAAACCCAGTGACTCAACCCTTCTGTACCAAAAGGCTGGCTTTGAGATTTTGCTTATGGCCAGAATCCAATCAGGAGGGAAAAAAAATATGCACAGAGTGGTAATTGTGTAAGCAGCTTCCTTCTTTGGTGGGGTGTGCATCACAAAACACTATGCATCCACTGCATAATCAGTCTTGTGATGGATACTTCACAAAGCGGGAAACCACTTGGATGATTGCTTTTCAGCATGTTGCTTTTCCCAATGGGATTCTTGTCTAAATCTGTAGCTAGCCAGCATAGATATCAAGGGCAAAAATATTTTCTTTTCTTCACAAGTAAAATATATATAGCATGATTAAAATGGCCATATACATATAAAGTAAAATGCCCAGAAAATTAAAAACACAAATAGAAATATCTCAGATCAACACAGGTAACTAAGATTCTCTAAGTCTCTGATCTGTGAAATAGGAAATATTTTTTTATTAATTAGCTCTTTTTACATTGGTTGAAGAAGATCTACTTACCACTAAGAAAGTTATAAATAATTGGGTTTGCTGCACTATTTGCATATACAAGCCAGTGGGAGAAAGTAAACCAGGCATATACAGTTTCTCTGTCAGCAGCGCTGTTGAACAAACCAAATACCCTTACAAAAAAGAGAGAGGAAAGTAGAAAACATCTCAAATTAATCTTGATGTTGCAAACCAAGTTGGAAAAAAAGTTTTTACATGATAGTTGGCAATAGCTGAATTTTTTTTAACAAATAAATCAAAATCCATGTAGATGCAACCATCCCATCACGTCTGACTGTAGAAATATGAAGGTCTATGACCGTTCTTTCAAAGAGTGCTAATTTTATATGTGGCTGCCAATATTTATCCCATGTGCGATTCAGCTGAGGACTACATCTACACAGAATTAGTCATATCCTTAGCTGGATGAGGAAAGGTGCCTACTGTTTCCCTAACCAGACCGCACAACAGAGCTAAACTAGCACACCCATAGACAGACACCACTGATCAATTGTTTAGAAGTCTCCAGTCCCCTCTTATGTAAGAGATGTGCTGATAATCTAAAAAGGAGTACAATGGGACCCCCATATCCATTGGGGATTGGTTCCAAGCCTCTCCCCAGGAGGAGCGAACACTAGATATATAGCATGGTAAAAGGACAAAAAAACCTAACCCACAAAAAAATTATTTTCACAAACATTACTAGAATTGGCCACTAGAGGACACCAGAGACCATGCTATATATTCCTCAATAACAAGTATTCATAGTGTGGTCTCTCGCTCTCTCTAGTGGCCAGTTCTGGCAATACATGTGAAAATAGGGTATTTTCTGGAGTTTTTTCTTTTACAGTGGACCCTCTACTTACAGAATTACAGTGGTGCCTCGCTTAACGAGTGCACCGTATAGCGATGTTTCCGTATAGCGATCCCTTTTTCGGGATCGCTATACGGAAACATACCCGATCTTCGCAATGGGGAAAACCTGCATTGCAAAGATCGGGTATTGCGGCGGCCTTAGCGAAGGCGCGAAAATGGCTGCCAGCACCTGGAATCCTCGCTGAACGGGTAAGTAACAAAGGTATTGGAACGCATTAAACGAAGTTTAATGCGTTTCAATACGTTTCCCCTACCCGTTTAGCGATGATTCCGTATAGTGAGGGTTAATCCGGAACGGATTAACCTCGCTATACGGGGCACCACTGTAATCCGTATTGGAACAGTGGCTGCAGGTCAAAAAGTCTGTAGGTCGAGTCTCCATTGACCTACAATGCATTGAAAACCGATTAATCCCATAACTGACCATTTTTGTTCTATTTTTGTTCCATTTTGGTTTTTTTCTTGTCTGTAGGTTGATTCTCCGGCTGCAAGTCGAATCTAAATTTTGCGGCCAGAGAAGTCTGTAACTCGAAAAGTCTGTAAGTTGAGCCATCTGTAAGTCGAGGGTCCACTGTAATATTTTTAATATTTTCAGACCTTGGGCAAATAAATCATTTACCTGAAGATAATTACGACTCGCAAGCTTTGTAGCAAAGTATAATCTACAACAGAGGCTAATCAAAGAAAGCCAGGTATGTTGCAAAATATTTTGGCTTTTGGAATTCAGTGACTATAGGGAGCAGAGAGAATAAATTAACATGGAATTTTACTGAAGGAATAATTTTAGAAGAGAAGGGCATAGATTTGTGGGTTTTTAAAAATCTCTTTTCTGGGCTCTCTTTTATTGGGCTATTGTTCTTGCTTTTTGCATTGACTATATCCCCTAACTCAGACTACAGCTGTGGTGGGGGTGGCATTTTTTCTCTTCTTCTCCCTCTGGTATGGAAAAGGGGAACAGGAAATAGATATAGAATCTATCTTCTAATCAAAGAGAACATCATGCTGTTCCACAGGTTTTTCATCCTGATCCCAGTCTCTCTATTCTATCAGGTTGGCCACTGTTGGTGCTTCCAACTTGATCCAACAGGCATCCTGTTCTGTCTGTGCACACAGATTCCACTGGAACCCTGGAAGAACTGTACAAACCAAGAATTCTTTCCTGATACTTCTGACTTTGAATGCTCGATGAAAAGCAAGGGTAACAATGTTTGGGAGGCAATATTGATTAATCTTGAGGTCCTGGAGAAATGTTCAGCTTTGACACATGCAGGAGACCTAACCTCAGCAGCACCATCTATTCCATAATAAAGGTTCTATCAATACCGTCTAAAAGTTTGTGACAGCTCACCTTCCTTGCTGTCCTGAGAGCACAATTGCCAACCGGGATGGGGGAGTCTGATTTCCTACTGTATCTTATAGGAAAAGATCCAGACTAAGTAGAATAGAGTGAGCTACATGATTCCCAAATGTGCCAAACAGAAGGGAACGAGAAGCCACTTCTCAGTTATCTACAGTATACCCGGTAAACTCTGGAAGGGGCTGCCATAAGTCAGAATTGACTTGATGACATGTAATAATAATAATTACGTAAATTACATCTTAGTCCATTAGAGTAAGAGGAAGCCTCTGGATGTATTTTCTTTTCCTTCTAAATTTCAATGTGTACATAATTGTTACAATAATACTTATTAGGGATGATTCTGCAGGGCTTCTTACCAGTTGATACAGTGTAGGGCTTCAGCATGTCTTAATCAACCCCACAATTCTGTTACAGCTTATCACAATTCTGCAGATAACCTGTAGTTTTGCTTTATCCCTTATTCCTCTGAGAAGTTGGTTCATCCTTAGATCTTAAAGATGTTACTTTTGGGACTACAGCTGGCAACATCCCCACCCACCATGGCCACTGGAATCTCAAGTTGTAACCCAAAAACTCACATTTCAACATGCTGGTCATCATGCACAGAACATGAATTTCCCCTTGCTGCGATTCCTTTCTTCTCCATAGCAACACCATCAACTCTCCCAAGTCCCTTGACCCTGGGCAGGTGTGCCCTCTAGTGTCCTGAAGTAGGTCCTACCATCCTTTAATCCCTCCTTGCTTTCACCTTAACCCCAGTGCTTTCTTCTCCAGCACTGAAGAAGATGTGGAGCGAAATATGGGCTGGGGATTTTAAATAATTCAATAATAGGCCCGTGGGAGATTCATTCGGTCTGCAGGGAGGGGAGGAGTCATTCTGTAATCCCGGTGGAATCCCCCATCACACTGGGGGGGGGAGGGAATGATTTATGTGAAGTAGTGGATAAAGAGACAGATATGGACTCAAGACACCTGGGATCAGCCACAGAAACTCAGTCAGGGTGGCCATGGTACCACCCCTTTAAAGTGTAACATACCTTGAAAACCTCATTAAAGCTGTTTAAGTCACTTACACCATGATGGCACATAGCAAAACAACAAAAATGTGATGTGTGGATGGGAACTTTCCCCCCTAATAATAACAGGGATCATGGCTAGAGAAGGAAGAATTCAAGTGTCCCTTCATGCTCTTGTCACAGTCCTTCTGTATCTATTATTAATTCTTTTAAAATTCTTGCCATGCACCCAACGGACAAATTAGTGCCATATGTTGCTTGAGCCCCAGACCGTAAGGTTGATCTGGACCTTAGTTTGGCACTGGCCTTGTTATACCCAGATGGGCTTTTCCATTTTCTTTCCATTCTTACTGTGCTCTCTTCCTCTGCTGCCTTTACCCCATGCGTGGCTTAAGTAGCAGCTGAGGTGCTCAGAGCTTCTCGAACCTCCCTTCTGGTGCAGCAATGTCTACAGCCAGTCAGGCTGGCCTGGATATAGTGTGGGCATAAATCCTGTGCTTGCCTTTTCTTCCTCAGAATCGAAATGATGTCACATTGAGGATGGGCTGTACTACTATAGCTCTTTTCTCACCCACTAAACATCCAAAATTCAATGCTCAAGATCTCCAATTAAAAGGATTTCAGAAGGTAGAAATGGAAAGTTTCTCCCTGAGATCTCTGAAACACACTGTCTACCTGATTGACTTTGATGACAATTCGGGAGAAAGCAACAATTTTCATATGGTCATATCTTCTCAGTGCTGCTGCCATTTTTATTTCCTTAATTCTACCTCAACGACCATGGTTATAAGATTATCTGACTGATCTACAGTTGCAAATGAAATCTTAGTCCTTTGATTATTTAATGCAGTGACATCTGTTCCAAACTAACTTATGTAACACAGCTGGTTACTTGTACATCAGAAAATCCCCTGGACTCTTTGTGTATAAAACTTACCTTTTTAATATATTGAGAATGCTGATTGGGAGATAACAGAGGGCAAAAACCAGGAGAACGACCATAAGCATACGTGCTGTTTTCCTCCTAGTTTGAATCTGTTTGATTTCAGCTGCCACGGCACTAATCCTTAAAGTTGCTGATGGCCTCGGCCCTCGGGTCTGTGCTGCACATTGCAGAGGCTTCCGGTTTCTCTGAACCACAGATGACGTTCCTGGAATCTGACAGAGGAGAGTAATTGGAATCTTAATTATTGCTATTTGCCCCAAGGGAAAATATGTTGCACTGATTGAGCAGCTGCAACTGCGAAGCAGATAGATATGCGCGCATGCGCACACACCACAGAGGTTCTGATTAGTCACTTTTCTGCTGGCAAAATGCAAGAGATCCTTGCAAAATCATTTTGTTTTTATTAAAGCATGAATGTAAAATCCTTTGTGATCAAATCATACAAAGTGAAATTCAAGGAAGATTTTACATTGTTAAAAAAAGAGAGAATAACCATACTTAAGAGCACACTGTCCTGAGTTTGCTAAGCATGTCAAATTAATACCACTAGCTACGGTGTTTCACTGGTGCTCCATGGTTGCAAGGTATCCCTAAGATACCTGGCTGGCCATACAAGATAAGTATAAGACAAACTAAAGGATGTCATAGCCATGGAAACCTATTCCCCCCAAAAGCTAGGGAAAGCCCAGTCAACAGATCAGAGACCCGTTCTGAAAGACCCTCTAACCAGGACATGGAAACCATCATTTGTTATGCATAGAAAGATGAGAACGGCAAGATTAACTGATGATCAAGTGACTCTCTTAAAGCGTTCTAAAAGGACGGCGGGGGGGGGAATGTGCTTTATGATTTTCATAGGCTCCAACAGCCAACTAGGGCATGAGCGCTCAACCCAATGTTACTGACGTGATGGAAGTGTCAAATAACAATCAATAAAAGGTGTTAAGTGGGGCTGCTCGGTTAATTGTCTCTCAAATGTGGTGACTACACTTGAACAACACTAATGTGTTATTTTCCGTAAGTGGAAGTCACAGCAGCTTCTGCTAATGCCTTTAACTTACTTTTTCAATCCAAAGAGGAAACAAACAAGTGACACAGAAGTGTGATGACAATATTTCTGAAAAGTCTTTCTCTATTCTAGACAATTCCCCTCCACCCCCAGCTTATTTCATTGCATCTTTATTCAGATACAACTAACAGGCCATCTCCTCTTAGCAAGAAATTTTTACATTTTAGATATTTAGATAGATCCTCAGATATCTGAATTAAGGATTTGCAGATAAGTTATGTAGACCTGTGCTTTGATGGATCTGGGCAGAACAATATCCATCTTTAATTAGATATTAGACATTATGCCATTAACCACTCACTAAAATACATAAATATATTGGCACTGAAGAATGACATAAATAGATCTTGCTAGTAAAACACCTTACCTGTCGGCACCACAGCTTTTGAAATATCTGCAAATAGGCCAATACCATAAGACACAGTGGGGCCATATATGTAATCAAGAAAAAACACGTATGATACATTTTGGGGTAGACTTCAGCTACAAAGAAAAACAAAAGGCAGATAAATAACATCTCTTCATGGCTTCTTGGTTTGTTCACTCCAAGTTGCTATATTAACACACATTACAAACTTTTTTGCCTAGTTCAGATGATCATATTTTGATTTAATAAGACAAGATATGAGCAAGTCTGCACCTATAGACCCTTCCCTCTTCCCTCCATGGTGTAAACAAACCAGGAAAATGGCAATAAACCATGCTTCCCTCTTTGGCTCAACTGAACGTTTCCCTTTGAAGTGGTGGCTTTGCATCTCGCGTGTTCCAAAGCTGTTAACCATAGCTCCCCTGATGTCATGAAGTGGGAAACTATGGTAAAAGAAGGGCTTCCTATTTCTCTTGCAGCTTGTGGGAAGGAAGATCAACAGGCTATGTATGCAGACAAAGGCATCATTCATATTTTGGCTTTTAAAGATTAAATCTGATTGTCTAGACATGGGCTTTCCATAGTCAAAAGGCTGAAAAAATAGGGTCACCTGAAACTCAAATCCTTTCCATCAAAACACATTTCCCCCCCCCCCATTAAACCTTATCACCCAGATTGTAATATTATGTGTTATCCTACCTGGTATCAAGTCTTTAAACATTACAGCGGCTGTGCTCAAGGAACCCATGGCTAAGCAACTTTCTCACCTTTGCTCTTAAAGTCCTACAGAAGCAATAATCATCAAACTTGGATCTCCAGAAGTGTTAGACTACAATTCCCAGAATCTCTGAACATTGACCATTCTGGTTCAGGCTTAAGGGAGCTGATGTCCAACAATATTTGCTGATAACAGGTTTGGGGACCACAGCTCTAAAGACAACAACAGCTGGTCCTTCATGTAAAGGCCAGTTCCCTGAACCACTTCTAAACAGGCAACGTGTTTGCTTCTGATTTGCCCATATTTCCCGTCATTCCAGTTTGAGTGGAAATCTGTGTCATCATTCAGAGGCACCTCCAAGTCCTGTATGGAACTGATGTTTCTCAGAAGGCATCTGGGGGAATCACTTGATCAAAGATGCCCCATTGCTCTGTATTACTGCAGTAATCGCTTCTTTAGGCTTGTTAAAAAGAATGTGCCACACAAATATGTTACATACAAAATAAATATATTTTACTGAATGGCCAACATTTGGGGAATCTGAAATTGCACTAATTCTGGAGAATATTTTGTGGCTCTTAATTTTTTTCTTATTTTTTAAATAAGCACACCAGATTAGAGTGGGACCTGATCAGTTGGGAGGGGGAGGAGCACACAGCTGGAACATCCTGAACAATTTCATTAAACGCATAAGAAATTGCCTTGGTCTTTGTCAGATCATGGGCCCATCCAACTCAAGTGTTGTCTGTACTGGGAATGTGACTCTTGCAGCAGCTGGTCTGAGAAAAAGACATGAAAAAGACATATTTTCCAGAGAGATTTCTCTGTACGAGAGCTTTTACCCCACAAGAAATCTTGCAGGAAATCTTTGGAAGTTTCATGGTCTTTTAAAAAAAAAGAATGCCAGCCTACTCAGGACTCTCACAATTCCTATATGGAATGACATCCTTCCTGTGCAGGATTCTCTACAAAGGACCTCAAGCTGTGCAGAATTGGCTGTTTCCTGTTCAAAACAACAGGTGGAAACTGAAAGAGAGAGCAAAAAAGAGAGGGAGAGAGGAACGGGAGGTCAGGGTCTTCTTTTTGCCAGAAATCAGAAAATCTTGCTGGTGCAGGGAAAGGCTCATTGTGTTGAGAAGACTTGAGAAATCATGAAGAAAGAGAATTTTGCCCCCGGTAATCATTACATCCGTCTGCACTGATTTGTAGCAGCTCTCCAAAGATCCAGAATAAAAGGTCCTTCTTCCTGCAGCTTCTCGGGTGGGTGACACAAAAATCATGATTGCATGAGCTTTATCAGTCCAGCCTACAGTGGCTTGGCACTACAGCTCCAGTATCTTCAGGGCTAATTTTTTTCATTCTGACTTACATAATATTCGGTTTTGATTACTGAAGAATGCCATTCCAACTGCATGCATTCTGGCATTTGTATGCCAATTATTCATATATCGACAGATTGTCTCTAGTCAGGGCTCATGCTGTACTGAGCAAATCATTACAGAGTGCTTCAAGGCCAATTAGAATGTGAATAGGAGATGTAAATAGAATTAACTAGGACCTTAAAGCAAGCATGAAAGTCCATCGCCTATGTGGCAATATGGGAGTATAATTACACAAAGATATAGCCAATTCACATGTGCCAACAGTTGCAATGCAAGAAGTCCTAGCACAGGTGCCAGTCATAGCCGAGCCCTGACTATATATGATGCCAGCTAAGGAGAGGGCAATGCAGGCTTTTGCATAAAGTTACATAGAGCAGAATCCAGATTATTGTGTGTGTGTTTGTGTGCCTGGGGTGGATTTCCCACACTGTCTCCTAAGGACTTGTAATGTGTGAAAAACTGAAAGGAATACCATCATGCTGAATGAGAGAGCCATGCTGCCAGTAGGGAGTGGAGAAGAGATGGGCAGCCAGCGCGCGCGCGCGCGCGCGCGCACGCACGCACGCACGCACACACACACACACACACACACACACACACACACACACACACACACAGGGCATCAAACATCTTCCTTGTCCTGCATCTCCTATCCTAAGATTTGTCTCCCTACCTGGAAGCCTAGGGAAGTCAAGCAGTCCCGTGTGTTTTCAGTCTGTGCCCTGAGACCCAGCAACCGTTGCTGTAACGCTGGCTGTATTGCATTAAATCACTGTGTGATTTCCAAGTTGAGCTATGCAGATGGATATTGGCTAAATTAAACATTTCTGATTTCAACTCCTGAAGAGAGTCTTGAGGTTCCCATGGGGTCTCTTTCATCATCAGGAAACCATGGGTATTGTGGGAGGGGAAGGAGGAATCTCTAATTACTAAAAATAGCCATTGCTAAGTTATCCTGCTGGGAATGCTTTTCTGTAATTAGAGATTTTTCCCCCTCTGTTATCTTGTGGCTCCAAAGGGCTTCCTTGGGACAAAAGGGATTCCAAGGGAGCCTTGGGATTTTTGTAGAGGAAATTGGGAATGTTGGGAAATATATCATTTCTGAAAAATCACCATAGTCAATGAGGTAATCAACCTTATGTATTGTGATTTGCAGCAACAGGATTACAGCCATCATATAGCTGATAGGATACAAGAACCAGAATGTTAGGGTCTTTCACGATCCTAGCTTTCTATCAGCATGCATGCATGAACTGCCATTGTTCTGCATCTGCAGACATAACATTGGTCTGGATTCATTTGTAGACTTCTGATTCACCAGAGTTATTTTAGTCGTCGTGCCCAGTCTATATAATACAGAAGGAGAGAGGATACTCCTTAAGAACATTTCCATCTCAAGGAATTATAACTGTAATTGAAGTTTTACTGCAGGGGAAATTGCCATCATCTGATGCATTTCAGCTTCATTCAGCCAGTGGCAGAATGAAGAAATCTCATAAACAGCCACCACCTGCCTGTACCATGACCTTCAGGCGGTATAGCACAAGGATAATTGCAGCATTTATTTCCACAACCCTTCCACGTTTATGGTTTCTAATTTAACAATGCAAGTATTTAAAATAAAAAAAGGGGAAGAAAATGCAGGGGCAGCCAAGGTACATCAAAGTGAAAGATGGAGTAGGATGGGCGAAGCACTCGCCCATTTCCTTTGAAGTCGTCTCTGAAGCTGGGAAGCCGTCAGAGCCCGACGCTTCAAAGAAAATTGAGGGCACATACTTCGCATGACAGCCACTTACAGATCTTTGCTCTTTCAATAAAAGGAAAGCTTCCACCAATATATATAATTACACCTGACTGACGGGATGGGAAAGGGGAAGGAGGCATTTTGGTCTCCTCACCAAGGTCAGTGAATCCTGATATAGACGTTGTTGAGTGAAAATGTCAATTCAAGCATTGGGTGACCCTCTACCCCCACCCCCACCAATGGTGTGATGAAGCCTCTGATCTTTGCAGGGCCAGGGGCTCGCCTGGGGTCAGTGTATGAGAGCCTCAGAGTTTGGAAATAACAAATGAGGAGTTGTTTGTAATGATTCCCCACCCACCTCCAATCACTAAGGCATAAGTAGCGTTACTAATATTGAAAAGGCAACGAGGGACAATTTCACACTTTTTGTGGTTTGACTGTGACTGGAATCCAGTAGCAAGTCGCAAGGAAAGTAGGTCCATTGAATCGGTGGAGATTTGGTGAGTCAGTTCACCATGGATCCAATGGGCCTGCTCTAAGGTAAAGGTAAAGGTTCCCCTTGACAATTTTTGTCCAGTCATGTTCGACTCTAGGAGGCGGTGCTCATCCCCGCTTCCAAGCCATAGAGCCAGCGTTTTGTCCGAAGACAATCTTCCGTGGTCACGTGGCCAGTGGGACTTAGACACGGAACGCTGTTTACCTTCCCACCGAAGTGGTCCCTATTTATCTACTTGCATTTGCATGCTTTCGAACCGCTAGGTTGGCGGGAGCTGGGACAAGCGACGAGCGCTCACTCCGTCGCGTGGATTCGATCTTATGACTGCTTGGTCTTCTGACCCTGCAGCACAGGCTTCTGCGGTTTAGCCCGCAGCGCCACCACGTTCCTGCTCTAGTTGCAACTTAATACTCAGTTTCAGACTCTTCTTAGTAACTTCTGAAGTTACATGGACATGTTTTGTACCACAGTTTAGCTGTCAGCAAACCTCCCTTTCCCCTTCAAAAAGACTCTTTCTGCAGTCCTTGAGATCTCTAAGTTATTGGCCATATAAACAAAGGCCAATTAAAGTGAAGGAACCCTTCAATAAAAGTTTGAGGGCTCTGAAAGGAAAAACTAGAAGAAATGTGCTCTAAAGAAAACTGGTCATACAACCCATTTAGACTGAAAATTAACCAGAATCCTATTATGTATTTACACTGACTTCACCCTAGCACATATTTCAGCAGGAAATTTATAACTCAGTGTAGGCCTTCACATATGGAGTCACATTCAGTAGCATCTACCTATGCCATATTCTTCATTTGCCGCTATTGTCTGCTGAAATTTATACTGATGGAGTTCTGCTCCCTAACAGAATTCTGGCCATCACAATCAAAAACAAAGGAAAGGAGGGAAAGTACGAAAAGTTATGGAGAGTAATGGTTTCAGCCCATATCCTATGATTAGGACTTGACAGAGGTTCCTGTACTGACTGCAGGCTTGTCAAATCTTTGGCTTTTGTTAGGAAATGGCAGTGGCTTATTCCAAACGTATGAAGGACCAGACTCACCCCCCCACCGTTCATCGCAAACGGTGAATAAGATGGTCTTGTTGGCCAGTCCTGGGAACATGCTGCTGCACTCCATGACGATCGCCTGGGGAATCATGATAACGCAGGACACCATCCAGATAACGACAATGCTGTTCCTGGCCCGCTTGGCTGTGCTTTTGAACATCAGAGGGTGACAAATGGCATACCACCGATCCAGAGCAATGCAGCTGAGAGTTAATACAGAAACTGACACTGACACGGTCTGAGAAAGGGAAAGAAACACAAGGCAGCAATGCATAACTTTTTGGGGGCAGAGAAGAGGTTTGTGTGTCTCTGTGTGTGAATGAACTGGCTGTTGCTGTTGTTAAGGGCTCAGCTAGGCATTACATTAAAGAGGTAGTGTGCAGTTACTTTTTCTAACTAGTACTTTCAGACTTTCTAGCCAGCTTGGCCTACCTGATGGTTGGGAGTTGTTGTTTACCAAAAGTAATGCTTCAAGGCCTAACTTAAATCCACTCCACTTGTACATGATTGGATTGGGACCACACACGTTCACTCAAAGGTGTCCCCTCCCTTTTTAAAGGAACATTAAATTGCACACTAATCATCTAACATAGTATGCTGTTTCAGCCCACATTTTCCAAATGGCCCCCCATTACTGTTATGTTCCCCAATTTTTGGTGTGGAGTTCTTAAATCATTTAGAGTCCTTCCCATGACCTTTTGCTGCCTGAGATAAAGGCCACTTTCCTCCCTGCTCTATATACATAATTTGACTGGACTGGCTGCAAGACTAGTATAAGCCAGTATTCTCCATGTAACCTGAAGTGAGAGGAATAAAATAAGGGGCAAATCGCACAGCACATATACTATGTCAGGTAGCCACAACTGTTATGGTTCTCTGTACAGTATATCACAGAAGTGAGTACACCCCCCTCACATTTCATAAATATTTTAGTATATATTTTCATGAGAAAACACTGAAAGAAATGACACTTGGCTGCAATGTAAAGCAGTGAGTATACAACTTGTATAACAGTGTAAACGTATTGGCCCCTCAAAAATAATGCAACACATAGCCATTAATGTCTAAACCGCTGGCAACAAAAGTGAGTACACCTCTAAGTGACAATGTCCAAATTGGGCACAAAGTGTCAATATTTTGTGTGGCCACCATTATTTTCCAGCACTGCCTTAACCCTCTTGGACGTAGAGTTCATCAGAGCTTCACAGGTTGCCACTGGAGTCCTCTTCCACTCCTCCATGATGATATCATAGAGCTGGTGGATGTTACAGATGTTGCGCACCTTCACCTTCCATTTCAGGATGCTCCACAGATACTCTATAGGGTTTAGGACTGGGGACATGCTTGGCCAGTCCATCACCTTTACCCTCAGCTTCTTTAGCAAAGCAGTGGTTGTTTTGGAGGTGTGTTCGGGGTCGTTATCATGTTGGAATACTGCCCTGTGGCCCAGTCTCTGAAGGGAGGAGACAATGCTCTGCTTCAGTATGTCACAGTACATGTTGGTATTCATGGTTCCCTCAATGAACTGTAGCTCCCCAGTGCCAGCAGCACTCGTGCAGCCCTAGACCATGACACTCCCACTACCATGCTTGACTGTAGGCACAACACACTTGTCTTTGTACTCCTCACCTGGTTGCCGCCACACACGCTTGACACCATCTGAACCAAGTAATTTTTTCTTGGTCTCATCGGACCACAGCACTTGGTTCCAGAAATCTGTGTCCTTAGTCTGCTTGTCTGCAGCAAATAGTATGCGGGCCTTCTTATGTATCATCTTTAGAAGAGGCTTCCTTCTGGGACAGCAGCCCTGGAGACCATTTTGATGCAGTGTGTGGCGTATGGTCTGAGCACTGACAGGCTGACCCCCCACCTCACCCCTTCAACTTCTGCAGCAATGCTATACATCTATTTCTCAAAGCCAACCTCTGGATGTGACACTGAGCATGAGCACTCAACTTCTTTGGTCGACCATGCCTAGTCCTGTTCTGAGTGGAACCTGTCCTGTTAAATCGCTGTAAGGTTTTGGCCACCATTCTGCAGCTCGGTTTCAGGGTTTTGCCAATCTTCTTATAGCCTAGGCCATCTTGATGTAGAGCAACAATTCATTTTTTCAGATCCTCAGATAGTTCATCACCATGAGGTGCCAGGTAGAACTTCCAATGACCAGTCTGAGAGAGTGAGAGCGATAACACCTGCTCCCCCTTCACACCCGAGACTTATGACACTAAGGGGTCTCATGACACCAGGGAGGGAAAAGGGCTACTTGGGCCCAATTTGGACATTGTCATTTAGGGGTGTACTCACTTTTGTTGCCAGTGGTTTAGACATTAATGGCTGTGTGTTGCGTTATTTTGAGGGGACAGCACATTTACACTGTTATACAAGCTGTATACTCACTGCTTTACATTGTAGCCAAGTGTCATTTCTTCAGTGTTCTCACATGAAAAGATATACTAAAATATTTATGAAATGTGAGGGGATGTATTCACTACTGCGATATACTGTATCTCCTATGGTCATTCCTCTGCTCAACTGAGGCCCTGATCAAATGAGCCAAATGAACTCCAGTTATACTCCAATTAGATTGTTTCATAAATTTCCAGTCGCACAGCACAAGGCCATGAATGACTAATTTTTCCAGCCAGCAATGTATTTCTGGTTTATTTCCCTCTCGAGGAGAAGGTTATTTATTTTGTAACAATGCTCATTGTTTTAGCCTGTGTGAACTTTGCTGTCGATTCATTTCCCTTGCAAGGGGGTTGCATTTCTGGGCTCTGTGGCCACTTCATGGCCACTGTGCTTGTACTCTTAAAAAAAAATCTTTTAAAGCAGTATCAACAAATCAGCTTGTAAAAAGACAGATGATTCCTTAGAGAGTCAAGTAACGACTGCTAGCAGAAACAGCAGGAGACAGCTCGAAGGAGAGCCTTCTCCGCCCGCCCCCCCGGTATAGCCTGCTATAATGGTTCAAATAATTCAATAAGAAGTGAATCAGTAATGTTGAAACAAATGGAAACATTCCCACTGGTGTAAATGCCATGGTCCAGTACAACCCCAATAGAACTGGGGTTCCTTTGGCTTGTGTGATCAGGCCCTGTGTGAAAGAACCTGTTCCAGGATGCATCACAGACCCTGTTTCTTTTGCTTCTAATGGGAAAAGAGGCCTTCAACAAATATATGGGATGGGTCTGAGGGGGCAGGGCAGGAGTTCAGCATGGTGGGCTCACAGTCTTGCTTCCTGCCACAGGCAGCAGAGGGGCCTGGGTCACCCTGACACTGGGGAGAATAATGTGAGGGACAGTTACATATGTCACCTTGTGCTCATTGAGAAAAGGTGGTATATAAATGCATCCAACAATAAAAACAAAAACCGATGCAAAAACTGAAGCATGAAACATATCTGTTGCAGGTTCTCCACTATTACTCTTGTGATTTCATTGTGTGTTTAGAACACATGCCCCAAACTTGGCAAACGATACCTGCAAATAAGGGATCACCTTGCAGAGGCTGTTGCCGAGGAACCAGGTCTCTGTGATATCCACCACTAAAGTTGCTGGAAGACAAGTGATGATGACAAGGATGTCAGCCAGGGAGAGGTTTACTATGAAGTAATTGGTAACTGTTCTCATGTGATGGTTTTTCCACACTGCAACACAAACTGCATTTGCAAAGAAGAGTCAGTACCACAGCAAAGGCACGAGAAACAGCCAAGTGGGAAAAATCCATGGCCTGGATGCAAGAGGAGTTATAGCAAAGTGCTTGTCATTTTGAATAAGAGTTGTCACAGTAATATGAGTAGTTAATAATGCGTTAATAATAATAGAACTGCAGAGCTGGAAGGGACCCTAGGGATCATTGAGTCCAGCTCCTGTCAAGGAGGCACAATGAGGAACTGAACTCCCAACCTCTTGCTCCATAGTCAGATACCTAAACCACTATCCAGCACTGATCCCCTTTTCCCCTCCCCAGCATCATTTCATCAGAGATGCATGCCAGGGCAATCAGACTGGCAATTTAAGTCCATGTTTACCTTCCAGTGGCCAGTTACAAAACAAACAGACTGGGATGCAAGAATACATGCTGCAAAAAACCAGACACTTTCCACCAGCTAAATACAAGTGGAACATATTGTCGAGTTAGATTTTCTGTGTGCCCCTTCCAAAAAAACCCAGATTTTTCATGCTTTTCTTTCAACTCACACAGTTCAATCTATTTGTCTTTTGCACTGTTCAGGTCCAATCTGGTCATGCAAGCACATGAGATAACTACCAGGAAACCAAGTCAGCTTGTACGGCTCTTGGGGGGGGAGAGGGGAAAAAGAGAAAGAGGGACAGTAAAAATACCTGCTTCCATGTTCTCCAAACTGATAGCCTTCAGAGAGGGGTACAGTGGTGCCTCGCACAGCGAGGTTAATCTGTTCCGGATTAACCCTCGCTGTGTGAAAGCATCGTTGAACGGGGCAGGAAAAGCCATTGCATTAAACATGGTTTAATGCGTTCCAATTGGGCCAAATACTCACCGTTCAGCGATGCTTTCCTATGGCCGCAGCCATTTTTGCGCCCTCCCCTCACTTAACGAGGGCGCAAAAATGCTGTGCGTGGCCATTTTGGGGCTTCCGGCGGCTATTTTGTAGCCGCAGAACAGCTGATCGGCGGGTTGCAAAGCGAAGGTCGGTAAGTACAACCATTTGGAGACTACCATGCTGGGGATGACTAGACTACATTTCTGGAGGAGGTGTAGGTGGCTACTTTTCATCTTGTCAAATGGCTGGAATCAGCAGTGTTGCCAGGAGCCTCACTGAGCCTTTTCCTCTTGGTTGCTCATAGTATGCCACCCCAAGGAAGGAAGGAAGGAAGGAAGGAAGGAAGGAAGGAAGGAAGGAAGGAAGGAAGGAAGGAAGGAAGGAAGGAAGGAAGGAAGGAAGGAAGGAAGGAAGGAAGGAAGGAAGGAAGGAAGGAAGGAAGGAAGGAAGGAAGGAAGGGAGGGAGGGAGGGAGGGAGGGAGGGAGGGAGGGAGGGAGGACAGACGGACGGACAGACAGACAGACGGAGGGAGGGAGGGAGGGATGGATGGACCTGGGAAGCTGGTAACTCAAGTAACCTCCATTGTTCTGTTTAACAATGTAAAACGGAAAAGGCATTTTAAAGAATTTAAAGCACTTTAGAACATATAAATCATTTTAAGCAATTAAAAACCACTTAAAACTATTCAAATCTGTACTTCTCCTCCACTGAATATTTCAAGGTGGACTGCACCTGTGTATTCCTTCTTTGTCAGTCACATTTACCCAATATTTTTATCTTGGCTTGGATACCGAATGAGAAGTGAATTTGAGTCAGCACTGCTATAAATTCTTTACAGATGATTAGTAGTCGAAGGCTGCTTCCAAAAGAGGCTTTTACTGTCCATTCACACTCAGACATGGAAGTGCACGCACACACTGTTTTTACTGCACTTTCCTCGCCATTTCTTCTAAACTTTTAAAAAACATATACACACAAAAAAAAAACCTGAAAAAGAGAAAAGATGGAATAGCTGCCCAACAGCTTTTGGCTGGTAGAATTAGGAGTCTTCCCTCTGGAAGCAGTCCAAGTTCTAATGAATCCCAACAGTCCTGATAAGACATTAGGGTTTAAAAAGAATCAGCCAGCCCATACTTACTATGGATGGACTACAGTCCTTTGTGCTCAGGGGGACCTGCCTTTGAGTTGATGTCCTTAAGATCATCACATACTTCACCAAGTTGTCAGAAAGCACCATGTCTGTGCAGTTGTTCTTGGTCTGCAGATCCCACTACCACCATCACCAGCACTACCTTCAGCAGGTAGTGATGGTGAAAATGATCCACCACCAATACATCTCCTATATTAAAAAACTGCATCCCTCTGAAATTTCTCAAAGGTCCGATTTTTCCAACAAAGGCAAACAGAAAAAGGATTTCCCACAAATGTTTTGCTAGAATTTCACCTCTAAACAGGTAGATGGTTAAAAGGAGACAGAAATGAGAACTAAAATCAGGAAGCAATTTCAGTATCTTTCTCCCTGCAGAATGTTTGAAGCAACCGCACTACACCCTTTATGCCACAACGTGTCAGTGCACACTAGGAAAGCAAAGTCTCCGGTTTCAACATTTCCAACTCCAGTAGAACCAACACAATGGAAAGATGCCAAGCAATGCCAAGCATGGCTGCCCTCCTTGTTGGTAGTTTTGCCAGACCAAAAAAGAGCCTTTCCACAAGATAGTGCCTCTGCTCCCCTTCTGAGTCTTGCCAAGTGTCATGACCATCCCATTGTCTGTTTGTTATCATCTTTAATCACTTCTGCCATATTTCACTCATCACCATATGAATCTTCTGGATGAGTTTGATAGGTAAACTGTAATTCTGAACAAAACAGAACTGTAGTTCCAGTTTTCAACATTTGTTTGCAGAAATTAAAATAGGATTATTATAGCCGAATTACTCCCTCCTTGGCTGCAGCTGAAATATTGCAGCTCAGCAAAGCAATGGCAGCACTGAAGAGAAAGTAAAGCCTCCCTTTTGGCTTGTCACTTCCACCCAATACATATTGATTTACTGGTCCCAGAGTCTTCACATGGAACTACCTTGGACACACGCAAGCAGAGTGACATCTTTCGATAGCTTCAGTTCAGGAGCTTATTGTTTTCATTTTTATGTGCTGTCAAGTTTTTTTCTGATTTACGGCAATGGTATGAATGAACGTCCTTCAAAATATCCTGCCATCAACAACCCTGCATAGCTTCCAAACTCAAGGCTGTAAGTTTCTTAATTGGCTAATCCAACTCTTATTTCTCTTTTCTCTTTTTCTGTTGTCTTAAACTTTCTCAGCATTATTGTCTTTTCCATTGAGTCTTGTCTTCCCATGATGTGCCCAAAGTACAATGGCCTTTGCTTAGACGTCCTTCTAGGATGCCCTAAGAGCATTTACCTCACATCAATGCAAACGAAACAAACACTAAGCCAATCAAGTCTGTTATAATCATAGGAAAATAATTAAATACAATAGAACCTGATGATCTTTTAAAATTCATAGTGTCTCTTTAATGAAGAAGATGGATGGTCCATGAACCACAGTCCCTCAGTATTGGGCCATGAATTTCATAAGGCTTTTAGCATTTAAGTCATGTTTCTCATAATGAAGGTTTTCAGTCTTGCTTTTCTTTCACCAAAGAGCTCAAGGGAATATCTTGTCCCAGGATACCTACTCAGCTTCAGCCGCATGGGTGCAACCCTGGGCCTTCAGCCTATTCCCTGGGATTAATGTAAAAGGTCGTAGCTAGGTTGCCAAAAATCCTGATTCAATGAGCAGTGATAGGGTAGCCATATTAGAGTGGACACTCCTCTATTCAAAGGACTGCCAGAGGACAGTGTAGTCCATCTACTCCAAGTTCAGCTTCAGAGAAATATTCCTGTAAGAAGGGAAAGGGTCTTGAGAACACCCATCAGCCTCAGGACAGTAGACTGAGAAGTCATATGAGTTATCTGGTCATCACTTACCTCAATCTGATTGCAGGTATTGTGTTTCTACTAAATTAAAGTAATGTTTTCTAGATTTGTACTGATACATATGCATTAGTTATTCAAATCTTATGTGAACCTGTTTCTTTTGTAACCACATTTTAAATATTATGTAATTGAGCCCACTTAGTGCCAATTGGCACTACACAATCTTTCCCAATCATATTTCACAATCACAATGTGCATGTCTTCATCTATATCAGGGGTCTCAAACTCAATTTACCTGGGGGCCGCTGGAGGCAGAGTCTGGGTGAGGCTGGGCCGCATCAGGTTTTCCACAATAAAAGCTTTGTTAAAAAAAATTCTGATCTTCTCAAATCTCTTTATTTTTTAACACAAAATAAGATAAAAAATAAACAAATTAACAATTAATAAGAAAATGAGTAAATCAACCAGTAAATGATGATGATGATGGTGATGATGATGATGATGATGATGATGATGATGATGATGATGATGATGATAACACTAACATTAAACTTTCATATTAAGGCGGGGGCCTCAAACTATCATCCCGAGGGCCGCAAGTAGCCCATGGGCCACAAGTTTGAGACCCCTGATCTACATCATCTAAGAGTAGTGCTTAGACACTAGATGGGTAGGGTACGAGTGTAATGAATAAAGTAAAACAAATAAATACAGTTGGAATTGCAAGTGCAGATAAAATTACTCGGTCTCTCCCCACAACAGAATGTGACATATCTCAAAGCCCTGAAAACTTGACAATTGATACAACAATGGCTCTCCAGTGAGAACACCCTGCAAAAAGCTTGCTGGATTAAAAGTGGCTCACACAATTAAACAAAACCTTGTCCTATTGCTATACTGTGAAAGTAACAAAGTGTAAGAGGAGGAGTTCAAATCATGAGAGATCATAGCTTCTAGGTCAAACACTGCTGAGTTCGAAGTCAACTAGAAGCCAAGATGTAACAGGTCTTGCCCTTGCTTTCTACAACATGAGCTCCTTCAGGCCTCTTTTTTTAAAACAAAACCTCAGAATTCCAGCAGTATCCTTGCAAAGAATGTTAAGAGGAAAATTTGGTATCAGCTGCCAATCTTCAAAAATGTACTATTTTAGATTATAACATTAAGGATACCCACTGGAGTTCTGGAAGCTATAGTTCAAAAGAGTAACTTTTTTGAAGGTTAGTTACCACCTTTTTCTTACTACCGTATTGCAAGCCATTCATAACATCAGTAGAGGAGGGCCAAATAACAATTGTAAAGAATGGAACACAATAGGAATTAAAGCATGAGTGAGTTAAATCACACACACTAATTAGAACACCAGCTGGCATCAAGGCAAAACACAAATTATAAGATATTGTACTGTGTTTTAATGTGCAAATAACAGATCTTATGAAAAGTCCCAGAGTACTTTGGGGTGGGGAGTTGGCCTGTCTTGGTTTCAAAAAGGCTTCAAAAAACAAGCTCTTAAATCTGTTGTTACTGCTTTCAAGTCAAATCTAAAGAGCTCTGAAGAGTTCACAATCTAGATCAGTGGTTCCCAACTTTGGGTCCCCAGATGTTCTTGGACTAAAATTCCCAGCTTTCACCACCAGCTGTGCTGGCCAGGATTTCTCGGAGTTGTACTCCCAGAACATCTGGGGACACAAGGTTGGGTTTAAATTCAGAGATTTAAAAGACCCCTAGACAATGTAGTGGGATCATCTACTTAATATGAAGAAAAGATTCTCATGCAGTAGTAGCAGTAAGTCTAAAAAATGAGTATTAATTGTGTTTAAATATGCCCTTATGCACATATACTCACTCATACAGTATCTCTGTATACTGTAGGTGCATGTGCATATACACACACACACACACGTGCACACACTAGTCGTCATGGATCATAGTCCAAACCTCTTATTGGCATGGCACACCTTGAATGAACTCACATCTGTCTTTTCTGCTCAGCCTAATCATAGGACTGATGTGAATAAAACATGGGAAAATCCTGAGCATGTTGATTGGAGCTTATTGCAGAACAGGCGGGATTCAAATATGGTAAGTAAAATGAAGGGAAGGGAGAGAGAAATCCTAACTGTATTTACCCCAAATAAGGAGGGGTTCATCCATAGTACAGTATTAATATTGTACAGTCTTGGGCTTATCTTTGCCATGAGCTGCCATATCACACACTTGGCGAGGTTTTAGCCAGATTGTAGACATGCTGCTCAGTGCCTATGTAGCCCACCAACTGACCCAGATTTGAAGCTTCCATTAAAAAAGATGTGTAAATCTTGAGCCCTTATAGAGATAAGGAAAAACATGCAGTCCTTGTTTCGGTCAGCACAGTTTTATGATAAAAGAGCCTGTCTGTATGGTTAGCCATTGACTTGAGTGAAGCCATCCAGCATTTAACAGAAACTTGTAGAAGTGTAAATGAAAGATTCAACATATTGCCGTCGTGGGAATGCTTGGTCCTTGCCCTGCTGCCTGCAAATACTGCATAGAAAACAGAAAATCCATAGCCATGTCTGGGGAATGATGAGAGGTGTTGCCCACAAAAAGAACTTTTCTAAGCTCCAGTATTATGCATCTTACTGCATTTCCTGCTCTGAGGGGCAAGCTGCGCTCAGAGACTTGTGGGGATTTATCCTTCTGTCATTCTACCAGCCTGTGATTCCATGGTCTTCAGAAACATCAATTCTATTTTATCTTCTCCAGGATTCTGGGAGAATAACTGAGAATTTAAGTGGATGCTGCCCTGAAGTATAGGAAAAAATACTAAGAGGCAGAGTGGTCCTTCCAAACAAAGGATACAAATACAGAAGCAAGCAATACCATCAAAAGCTCGCAATCTACTTAATTTTTTCAGTGGAAATCCATCTCCCTCAGTTCTCTCTCTCTCTCTCTCTCTCTCTCTCTCTCTCTCTCTCCCCCCCCCCTCTCTCTCTCTGTGTGTGTGTGTGTGTGTGTGTGTGTGTGTGTGTGTGTGTGTGTGTGTGTGTGTGTGTGTGTGTGTGTGTGTGTGCGCGTGCGCACTCCTCCCCAAGCAGCATCTTGGAGTTTATTTCACATCTCTTCAAACAAGGACCTACCAAGCAATTTACATCATCAAAATTCATTGATGATTTTTCTGGAACTATGGAGGATACCTCTCATTGCCTGGAGAGCAATGAGGATCTTTGAAACCAGCCTAGTTGCACTGCATACTGAAAACACAAAATCCACAAGGTAATTTGACTATGACTGGACCAAAACTGGCTTTCCCTGGTCCTTGAACTAAAATGTTGGTCATAGCTCTCTGGTGGAAATTTGCTGAGTGGCTGCCTTGCCTTGCCTCCCCCACCCCCTTGCTGGCCAAATGGAAAATACTTTGAGTTTCAAAAGAAAGGCAATGGGGTGGGGGAAGAGATGGTGGGGGAAGAGAGGGTGGTGCAAACCAATAAAGCCCTAAATAGCTTGGGCCCAAGCTGTTTCAAGGACTGCATCTCCCTTTATGAGCCTGCTTGAGTGTTAAGATCCTCAGGATAATCAGAAATAATATAATATGGATAATCATTGTCTTGGTCTCTAATGAAATGTCATCAGACTTAAGGATTTTCCCCAGTTCCTTCATGCCTGAGTTTCCAACATTCATTCTTGTACTGACTTTTTGACTGCAGTTTCAATTTCCATTTCTTGATTATAAAGTTTCATGATTCTTCTGTAACTGTGATTTTTATGTTCTTAATGCTCAGCAGTAATCATGCTTTTGCACTTTCTTCTTTAATCTTGACCAGTACTTGACAGTTTCTGCCAGCATCTGCATACCTTAAATGGTTGATCCTTCTTCCACCAATTATCACTCCTCCTTTATCTGAATCCAATTCAGTGTATGAGCAGAACACATACAATAAACAAATAAAGAGATCTGACATATTCTGTGTCAGATGATTTGATCTGACATATTCTGTGTCTACATTTTGTCCTAATACTAAGTTCTTGTCCAGAGAACAGGTGATAAATACAGATAATCAAATGATGTGGCACTCACATTTTTAAATACCTTTACTTAAAAGCTCATTATAACCCTAATTTATCATTTAATTCTAAACCATTAACCTTAGTCACCACAGTTTGACACACTTCTTCTGATACCACCGTGCTCACCTCATATAATTTGCCCAATGAGTCTTCCTCTGAAACTACCTCTCTTCCCTCTGCTATATTATCTGGAATTCTCTTATTCATCTTGAATGCCTCCTCATCTCCCATTTAGATATAACACCTCTTGGTTTCTTCAACGTGGAAATTATATTTGCCAGTTCATTTATTTCCTTTCTCCATCCTGACCCTCCCATCCCTCTGTCTCTCAGGCTCAGACTTCTATGCCTTCTTTCAATCTAATTACTGTACATCACACACATACTTCCATTTTCTATCACTCTTTTCTATAAAGGAACAGGAAAGCACCCCAACTGTGTTTTACTTTTCCCTTAGATATCCCCCATTTCAGAGGTCAGGCAGCAGATCTGGATCTACTTTGTATTTGCAGAAACTTTAACCATAGCAGCTACATAATGCTTCCTCTCAGCCCTAAAAATCACAAATTGTAAATTAAGAAAGTTTGTATTAAAAGCCCAGGAGTGGGCTTTTGCGCAAAAGGAGTGTGTGCTCTGATCGGATAGGTCTCTTATTGAAAATGGATATTCAGGCTTAGAATTTCAAAATATATATGTTTTGCTGTAGATTCATGTTGGTGGATCTTGAGGTTTGAGTGAAATTAAGTAAACAAACAAAGCAGATTTCACAAGCTTGAAATGTGCCCACCCTAAAGGGACATGATTTGATATGTGAGTCTGTATCATTTTAGTGATTATGTCGTAGTGCTTTTTCCCATTTAGCTCTGTATAAAATAGGAAAGATGAGGTTAATGTAATTTCCTCCATCATAACCCATTAGCTATAAGCATATAGTAAGGCACATATCGAAAAGGCTGAGGGCTCTTCATAATTTCACTTCCATTACTGCCAGTGGCTGCAACCCACATATCTTTCCACTGAATTGCTCCACTTAAATTCTGCCAGTTTGCTAGGAAGCATCTAACATGCCAGGATCCGAGAGCTGTCAGTACTGAAAACTACAAAGAACAGCTGCTCGCTCTACAGGAGCACATCATCCTTCAGCCTTTCATTCAGAATTCTGATGAGATGAATGACGCTGGAAGTAGAAATAGTCATTCACGAGCCTACCACTATGAATGGAGTCACAAGGGTCAATTGCCAGAACTGCCTTCCTCTAACAATATAAAAGAAGCTCAGAGGTTTCAGCCCTTTCTGATAAGTCCCTAGCAACTTTAAAAAGAGATTATTTTCTTTGGGCAGAAGAGACAGTACTCTAATCCTTTAAAAATTATTCCCATGTAACATGCTTAAAATCAGAGCACTCTTCATTTGTTACTGACGTGCTACAATATTCATGTACCTGAACAGGCAATTTCTCACACTCGGTACCTAAGAATACTTCCAGAAGAATCCCAAGCACAAGTGCTCAAAAATAAGTGCCAGTAAGTTCAACTGAGCTTACTCCCAGGCTAGAGTGGGTATCAACTTTAGCCTTAATTTGATCATTGCATTGAAATCCTTTAAATAGATGGTATAGTGAAGGGTATTGTGAACCACTGCAGATGGCGACAGCAGCCGTGAAATTAAAAGACGCCTGCTTATTGGGAGGAAAGCAATGACAAACCTAGGCAGCATCTTAAAAAGCAGATACCTCACTTTGCTGACAAAGGTCTGCATAGTCAAAACTATGGTTTTTCCAGTAGCGATGTATGGAAGTGAGAGCTGGACCATAAAGAAGGCTGACTGCTGAAGAATTGATGCTTTTGAACTGTGGTGCTGGAGGAGACTCTTGAGAGTCCCCTGGACTGCAAGGGGAACAAACCTAACCGTTCTAAAGGAAATCAACCCTGAGTGCTCACTGGAAAGACAGATCCTAAAGCTGAGGCTCCAATACTCTGGCCATCCTATGGGAAGAGAAAACTCCCTGGAAAGGACCCTGATGTTGAGAAAGTGTGCAGGCAAGAGGAGAAGGGAAGGACAGAGGACGAGATGGCTGGACAGTGTCATCGAAGCAACCAACATGAATTTGACACAACTCTGGGGGGCAGTGGAAGACAGGAGGGCCCGGCGTGCTCTGTTCCATGGGGTCAGAAAGAGTCAGACATGACTTAACGACTAAACAATAACAAAACAACAATGTGAAGGGAGTGCAAAATTAATTTATTGTCAATGCCTTTTCTAACCATATGTGCAAAATGAATTATAATGGATTGATAGCCCAGCAGGAAAAAGCAAGCAAGTTCTTCTCCTGACAAAACCTCCAGAATATACAGAATTAAGAACATGACATTAACCTGAATGCCTTGCTAATATTCACAGCAACTTCTATACTGGTTTTGTTTTTTGTTTTTGTTTTGTTTTGTTTTTGTTTCTAAGTATGATCCTAAAAGCAAAAGCAGTTCTGGTGTTGATAATGTTGCTAGTAGTTTACCCGCATCAACTTGAATGGCTTAAAAGCACATATAAGAAGTACAGTAACTAGTCTAAATGGTACTCACCAAGGATGTTACCTACAAGAGCCACAAGAAAAACAATAATATATCCAGCAATCAGAGCCCATTCATATTCTTTAGGGTGCAAATACTCTTGCCAAAGGTATCGCAGAAATTCTTCCTCATCGTAATCTGCAGAAGGGTTCCCAGACGGCTCCTGTGTTCCGTTCAGCTCCATTTCAGATGAGCAATTCCTACACGATGAGGCATCTTTCTCCACTTGAGTTTCAGACATAATTGGTTAGTTCCTGGGTCTCATTTCAATCTCTTAGGAGTTGCGGTTTTTTCCTCCAGCCCATCCTTTCACGGTGCCAGTCTGTGAGACACAGAACGGAGCAGGCAAGAGAGGAGAGAGGCTGGGAATTGCAGCCCCACATCAAGTGCAACTTCTTCTTCATCAGCTGGCTTTGCACCAAGGATTTCCCAGTGGCAAAAGACAGACAGGAGCTTCACGGGGGGGGGGGGGGAGAATGAAAGATTCAGAGGCTGCCATTACCAGCAGCAAATGCAGATAGGCAGCTGCTGAATTCAGGCAGGGCGTGTTCAGATCACCTCCTTGGAGGGAATGGTACACTGCACGGTATGACTGTATTCCCTTTAAAACTCGCACTTGGCCATGGTGCAGGCAATTCTCCTTCAATTACTCAGCTCACATCACATCCTTCTTTTATCGCTGCTGCCTTTTTGCAGGAGACACGTTATTTTCCTTCCTTCTGATCAATCAGCTGGTCCTGCGGGATGCACCAGGCTTTTGTGCTTTTGCTTCACAAAAAAGAAAAGCCATTTGTTTTGTGCACAGAAATGCCTCACAAATTGTGGAGACCCTGGTGGGGAAAAGGCACTCTTGCTGTCCTATTCCAATGTGTTAAGGCAGCCGATCATCTCAATAAGATGTAATTTAATATGATTTCTTCACGTCTCTATGATATACGTATTTGCCAAGAAATTTTAACAGAAGATCTTTCAGTAAAACACATAGAACTACCCAAGGAGAAGCAGGGAGAAACAGACATATAAGAAGCAGAGACACGAGGGGGTACCAGAAAGCAAGGTTCTGTCTATGTTTAACAATAGCCTACCCACCATCAGCATGTTGCCCTTAATAGTTACTCTCAAGTATGATGATGATGAACTGTGTGCAATCAAGATAATTTTGACGCATGGCAACACTTTTCAGGGTTTGTTATTTAGAGAGTACTCAGATGTGGTTTAACATTCCCTTCTGTGGGGCTGTGCAGACCACACAACTTGTCTCTGCTCCTAGGAGGCATGGTGGGGAATTGAACTCCCAACCTCTGGCTAACTCACTGGGCTATCCAGTCAGCTCTCTCACAAGTATATAGTCTCAATATGACACCTGACTCTATTTTGACTGCAAAATAGCTTAGAGCAGCTGTTTTCATATGACTTAAATATGGAGACTCAGTATGAGAGTTAGTTGCAAAATAATACATATACTGATTTTTTTTAAAAAAAATCCCAAACTCCTCAATGCCTCCCCCCTTTAAACCCCTTAGTGCCTGCTTACACTTACTTTATTTCTTTTCCCCCCTCTTCAAATGGGTAAGATATCTATGTCCTGAAGGAAGCCACCATTTTTCCTCTTGCTCCCTTTGAAGAACATGTCCTCCTTTTTTCAGGATGCGATCAGATGAGCATTTGTCCCACATCTTGGTCTGGGTTGAGAAGAGGCTGGTTTACTCTTTCTTTCTTTCTTTCTTTCTTTCTTTCTTTCTTTCTTTCTTTCTTTCTTTCTTTCTTTCTTTCTTTCTTTCTTTCTTTCTTTCTTTCTTTCTTTCTTTCAGCTACACAATTCCCATAAGAATATAGGACTCTGCATGTTAGAATATCTGCCCTGCTTGCCCATTGTGATGTATGCTATCACAAACCAACCCATCCCTGACCAATACCAACCTACACATTTTTGGGTCCCTGTCAGCGGCCACTGTTCGTTACAGCATGTGTGGTAGCTGGGACTGAACTAAAGCAGTTGGCCAGCTGGCCTTTTATTAAAGCTGCTGAATGATCTTGAGAAATAGAAAGCTTCCTTTCCACTCCCTTAGAGGAGACAGGAAGGGAAGTTTTGCATTTCTTTTTAATTGTTGCTATCAGCAATGCTTTGAAAGGGCTTTTTAAAAAAAGGCCCTTTCAAAGCTTTGCTCATGTGCTGCATCTATTACTGTTTGCTGCCCAATTGTGGGGGGAGATGGAGGGTTAGGCTAAGGGGCTTCAGGTAGCCAATGGGTCATCTGTTGCATGACCCATTTTAAATGAGATATTATTCTTCAATGGACAAGTAGGGTAGATTTTCTAACATGCAGAGTCCTATATTCTTATGGGAATCTGCATTGTCTCCATTCCCACTGGGACAAAACAGGGTGCACAAAAAGACTTACTCCATTCAGGGGAGGGAGACCATGGAACTTGATTACACCCTCCGTTTGAAGAAAGGAGAAACCGGCAGTGGGAAGGATGAGATTAAATGATGATGAAAGAGAGCAAGACTTAATGGCAGATCCCTTCTCTCTTGATATCATCCATAACAATGGATTAGTCAGAGAAGGCAATTTGACCTTAAGGATCAAAATCACTACCTGCCTCTGATCTACTCAGATGAAAAGCCAATAATGCTTACTCCCAGGTGAGTGAGTTTGCAGACTAATTGTGCTTTCCTACATGTGTTCATTCAGATGTAATCTCCATGAATTTCGGTAGGACTTCCTTACAGGTAGAAGAATTGTAGAACTGTAGCCTTAACCCCCAATTGCCCCAATTCTTTCTCCCCGGTCCCTAAAGAAAGTTGACAGCAGGAAAAGAAGAAACCCAACCGCGAGATGGATAATTTGTATAAAGGAAGCTATGACCTTCAGTTTGGAAGAGTAGAGAAGCTCTGTTAATGATAACACCTATTGGAGGTCACTAATTCATAGAGTTGCCATATCTCACAAACAACTTAATAGCACATCACAACAAGCAACCACCTAAAAAGCAATTGAAGATCAGGCTACATTCATTTTCATTTGCCACAAATGGAATATACCTCCAAACCCACGCGTCTTATTTGGTGCCTTGTCTGTTCTGTTTCCACCCCTTTTTTCATGCCCGAGAAGCAGTGTGAGTGTCTTGGATAGCTGGTCCTGAATAGAGCTATCCAAGACAAATTGCTGAGCTGAAAGGTCACAGTGGATTGGGAAAGCCAGATAACTTGACTCAGCCTTGCCTATAAATACTGGAGGCGCTGAGTTTCAGATCAGGGCAGGAGAGAAGCAGTGGCAGATAGAGGAGCCCTTCAAAACCCATTAAGCAGATATTTCACTGCTCTTCTAAGTGTCCCATCTTTTACCAATTGAATCGTCACTGAACACGTAAGCTTCAACATGCCGTGCAGATGGAATGGGCACTGTCTTTGGACAAATGTGAAAATACGGACTGATTCAGAATGATTTAGTTGTTGATGAGGTGGCGTCAGTGCCAACGTTCCTAACAGCTGTCCCTTGCTTCTTTTTCTCTTACGTTCTCTGGACTGGATGTGAGCAAATTATACTACCAGAAATAATTGTGGTGCTGATACATTAACCCATCACCACCTCTACTCCAAATCTGCATTTCTTTATGTGCAGGAAAGAAACACAGAAATATTGGCCCTGACCTGGAGAATGATTGAGTCAGAATGTCTTCTAAACCACACAGGCAATATACTGTGTGCCCTTATGTGGGCATGGAGCAGGAGGTCAGTGCAATTTTCACTACCGTGCACACTCACTTCTGCTTCTTCTCCTCCATCTTGACCCTATGAATGCTTGCTCTGAAGAGAGCTCATAAAGTTTAATAAGTCTTACTCACCCAAAAACATACAAAGTGCTGCAGGTGTGCAGTAGACTCATGTGGAAATTGAGTGTACTGCACTTTCAGTGTACTTTCAGCTCAGCAGTTTGTCTTGGATAGCTTTAGTCAGGACCAGCTATCCAATTGATGTGGAATAAATTTCCTGGACATTTAACAATTTTGCCTTTGTAATATTTAAGAGGGTTCTCAGGCCATAAAGCTTGTCCACTGAGTGAAGCTCCTGCAATATCCCCACAAATCATGTTGCAACTACTGTACTTACTAATTTTAGATACTGGGGTGTGTTCTTCAAAACCAGCATGGACTGGAGGGATATGGTATGGTAACATATAAATCCACCCAGACAGGAACATAGCTTAATAAACATGCATTAACCAATATGGCCTCAGGGACACTTAGTCATTAGGAGAACAGTATGTCCTAAAGCAACATAACTTTCTAACAGGAACCACTCATTCACCTCTGACCAAGGTGGGGGAGACTTTGATCTTTTGCATCATTTTGATTTTCGTTTAATTGAAGGCCCGGACATTAGGACCGTAAGAGTTGTAGTCCAAAACCTCCAGAGGGCAAACAATTACTTCACCAACACTTTCTGTGTCATACACACTCATTCTAAAAGATCTTCTACCTATTTTCAAGTTCTTTATTCTCCTAGCTTCCTACAGTGATGTCTTCTACATAACTTTTGCTCCATCTAATTCCTCCTACAATTCCATCTTACTTCTGTTAATCATACTCCTCCTCATCCTTCACCCATTATACAATTTAGAATTAAAATGGCTGAGTCGTATGTAGGAGGGTAGTACATAGGAGAGAACGTCTGGCCCTGCAGCCTTCCAGGAGCTCTAGGAGGTATACCCTGTGGTGAGAGATGATGGGAGTTGTACTCTAGCTGCATCTAAAGAACTACAAGTGCTCATCCCTCTTGCCAAGGAAGAAGGCTTTCTCTCTTTAGAATGAACATCTGTCTCATCACTCCTCCACATTTGGCAAGAAACTGCTGCTGCTGTCGCCTCCTCCTCTCTGCACATCTCCTTCCCCCTGCTGCCACTCCTTCACTCCCTGTGCACACATACACCCCTAGGAGATGCATGCACCCCTTCTGCAAGGCTGGCCCCATCAGCAGAGTAATCTCTCCTCCCTACCCAAGGGCTAATGGGGCTTCCTGGGGCTTCTTGACTCCCACTCTGGCAAGATGCCGTGGTCTTGCCCAGTGTGGCTCAGGGAGATGGAGGGGGGAGCAGAGCGTGCGCAAGAAGGCTGTTCTCTCGGCAGCACCCCCTCCTGCGGCACGTCTGGGCAGGGAGGGAGGGAGGGAGAAGACTGCCAGGCAGAGAGAGGGCTCCCCTGGATATGTGAGCACTTCAGGAGGGCAGGTGGGACCCAGCCCCTACGAGGTGGGGGAGGAAGCCCCATGCTCACCAAGTAGGTGTTGCTGCCGCTGCTCCCACTCCTTAAACTTTCATATTAAGGTGGGGGCCAGAAACTATTGTCCTGCAGGCTGCAATTGGCCCCCAGACCACATGTTTGAGACTCCTGCCTTAAAGAGAGACTCAGAGAGAGAGAGAGAGAAGCTGTCCTCTCAGTATAAACAGAAGGGGGGCAAGGAAGACGGCAGTGGTGAATGAGACAAGGTTAGCCACTTCCAAATGTCACACCAATCCCACAGCTGTATCTGAGAAACAGTACACATGTAGATAGGTGACATTCGGGACTATAATGTAATTTGTTCATCAACTAAAAAGAAACAATGGATTCTATACAGGTTATCTTCTAGGCAAGAAAATAGCTACCGACTAAATGGCACAGTTTTAAATGCTTTTCTCACAAAGGGAGATACACAACAGATCTGCAGTTTGTGTCAACTGGAGTCATGTATGGGCTGTTTAAAATGGGCTGTAATACTTTTGATCAATGCTGCTTTAATTTGTCCTCAGTTGCACAATGAAAGTAGAGGGATTCAAAGAGGAGACATCACCTTGCCAACAAAAGTCCGAATAGTCAAAGCTATGGTTTTTCCTGTAGTGATGTATGGAAGTGAGAGCTGGACCATAAAGAAAGCTGACTGCCAAAGAACTGATGCTTTTGAATTGTGATGCTGGAGGACGCTCTTGAGAGTCCCCTGGGCTGCAAGGAGAACAAACCTATCCATTCTAAAGGAAATCAACCCTGAGTGCTCACTGGAAGGACAGATCCTGAAGCTGAGGCTCCAATACTTTGGCCATCTCATGAGAAGAGAAGACTCCTTGGAAAAGATCCTGATGTTGGGAAAATGTGAAGGCAAGAGGAGAAGGGAATTACAGAGGATGAGATGGTTGGACAGTGTCATTGAAGCTACCAACATGAATTTGACACAACTCTGGGAGGCAGTGGAAGACAGGAGGGCCTGGCGTGCTCTGGTCCATGGGGTCATGAAGAGTCAGACATGACTTAACGACTAAACAACAAACAACAACTACTTCCCAGATAAGCTACCCCTCTCTCATTCACTGGCACTTAAAATTTCAATGACTCACTCTGAAACATTAGTTGTATAAAGAATATAAATATTCAATTTACTTACAACTGTAAATATATCCATAATAAATTACTAAACAATGATTGCTTTTTAACAACTGTGCTTCAAAGTACTTTAACAGACATTTGTAGTTTCTACCAACTGGGGTCAAATATAAACTGTTCAAAATGACCTGCAACATTGCTGGAAGGCTGTTTTTGATGAATGCTGCTTTTCACTTGAGTTCAATTTTAACTTACCATCTCCAGCGTGGTTAATGGCAGGTCAAGGAGACCTCTTTGATAATGAGCTCTGAGCAAATTGTAGATGCATCACTTGGGCTTTTTTCTTTCTTTCTTTCTTTCGTTGATTCTGAAGAGAGAGAGATACAGTGCCAGAAGGGACAATGTGAGGTTTCTATTAGACATGAGGATGGTCAAAGTCATCCTCATCATCATTGTCTTAAAACTGAAGAGCTGTGATATGTCATTGGAAGAGGATGCACTATTTATATTTTCAACTCTAAATAAAGAAAACAAAGATGCCTCCTTTCCTCTGAAGGCACGTTTACCACAGTGATGAGAAAGCTGCTTAAGAAAGGTTGAGTGGACATGACAAGGCAGGAAAAAAGGGGAAAGAGGTACAGCTGAAAGTGCTCTTGAAATCTGCTACACCAGAATAATGCAAATAAGGTCCATGTTCATGAATATATTTGTTATCCTCTCTTCCTGAAGAGAGTAGGTTTGCAGCCCATTCGATTGAGAGCATATTATCCTACTGTCTCTGTGTATGGTTCACGAGCTGCACAGTGGCAGAGAAAAAGGCAATTCAAAGGGTGATTAAGACGGCCCAAAACATCATTGGCTGTTCACTCCCCTCTTTGGAAGAATTGTATAAGAACAGATGTAAGAGGAAGATATCTAACATACTGAAAGACTCCTCTCATCCGGGACATCAGCTCTTTAAATTATTACCATCAGGAAGGAGATTCAGGGTATTGAAAGCAAGGACAAGCAGATTCAAGAACAGTTTTTACCCAAGTGCAGTATTGAGTTTAAATGCGGGGCCATAGGTTTTTGGTGGAATTTTAATTGCTGAGAGAAAACGGGGTATCTATATTTGGATGGTGAAAGTTGTGTATATTTTAACTTTTTTTTTGTAGTGTTGTCCAGTTTTACCTTGGGGAAGAGCACCTCATTTCGTTGCACCCACTTGTGAGCGCAATGACAAATAAATTTCTTATGTCTTATGTCTTATGTCTTATTTTCAACAGCCCATACGTGACTCCAGTTGAGTCTGTACAGTATATGACTACAAACCTCTTATATACAGTATTTGCCTTTTGCAAGCAATGATGAAGGATACCTTTCATTGTTGTAATTGTGCCATCAAGGGACTTGAAACTTAGTGGTGACCTTATGAATTAGTGACCTCGGCAAATGTCCTACTATCAACAACCCTATTCAGCTTTGTAAACTCAGGCCCATTACTGAGTCAATCTACCTCATATGTTGTTTTTCTGTCGCCTTCCAATGGGCCATGTCTTCTTGTGATGTGCCCAAAGAAGCTTTAGTTTAAACATTTTTTAACCTCCAGGGAACATTAGAGTTTGAAATGAACTAGCACCCACTTATTTGGCTTTTGAACAGTCCTTGATATTTGTTAAGATCTTCTCCAGCATCACATTTCAAACTAATTTTTTTTCCTGTTGGCTTTCTTCACTCTCTAGCTTTCACTTTCTCTGCATAGGAATCAGTGATATTGTGGTATAAATTATCTTAGCCTTGGTCTCCACTGGCACATCTGCTATGCTTAGCAATCTTTTCTAACTCCTTTATGGCTTTTCTTTCCAATCTCAGTGTTCTGATTTCTTGGCTGCAATCTCCCTGTCAACTGATAATTGAAATTATTTTAATTTCTGCACGATGAATGTTAAAGTTACGTAATTCTTCTGCCATCATTTTCTTCTTAATGTTCAGATGAATGTTGTTTCATCTTCATGAGGAACTGTTTCAAGTTATTGTTTTCTGCCAGTAATATGGTGTCATCTGCAAATGTTATTACTTACATTTCTTTCACCAAGTTTCACTCCTGATTCATCTGAATCTAATCCAGCTTCCCATATAATGTATTCAGGAAGGTAAAATGCACTCTTGTATTTATTTATTTATTATTTATTTATTTATTCTATTTATATCCCGCCTATCTAGTCGATTAAGACCACTCTAGGCGGCTTACAACAAGGGGTACAACAATGAATAAAAGCAGTTTTACATAAAAGAAAACTTTCAACAATCGGGTTAGACACTAGGAAAGAAAAGAAAAGGGGAATCAGGAATTAACTAGGGGGGAAGGCCTGCCGAAACATCAATGTTTTTAGTTGATTTTTGAAGATACCCAGCGAGGGGGCCGCACGGATATCAGGGGGTAAGTTGTTCCAGAGGCGAGGAGCCACCGCCAAGAAGGCCCGATTTCTTGTCCTTTCCTTCCTGGCCTCCCTCGGCATTAGGCTCCTCAGCCTCACCTCCTGGCTCGCGCAAGTGACACGGGTAGATCTTGGTGGGAGAAGGTGTTCCACCAAGTATTGAGGCCCTAAACCGTTTAGGGCTTTATACGTGAGCATCAACACTTTGAAGTCAACGCGGAAGTGGATGGGCAGCCAATGCAGTGCGGCCAGAGTGGGTGAAATGTGTTGGTATTTTTTCACCCCACTAAGAAGTCTGGCCGCCGCATTCTGCACCATCTGAAGTTTCCGCAGCAGCCTCAAAGGCAGCCCCATGTAGAGCGCATTACAGTGGTCTAATCTTGAGATTACGAGCGCATGCACCAAAGTGGTGAGCGCCCCAACATCGAGATAGGGCCACAGCTGGGCTACCCGCCTGAGATGATAGAAGGCAGTTCGGACCACTGACGCCACCTGGAATTCCATAGTGAGTGCCGGGTCGAGATGGATCCCCAAGCTGCGGACCCCATTCTTAGCAGGAAGGGTCACCCCCCCCAAAGGAGAGGGAGTTTCCCAAGCTCCCGACTGTGGGGGCGCCCACCCTTAGTACATCCGTCTTGTCCGGGTTCAGCCTCAGCCCGTTCTCCTGCATCCATTGCAGTATGGTCCCCAGGCAGTGCTGAAGGGACAGAACGGCATCTCCTGCGATAGGTGGAAAGGAGATGTAGAGATGAGTATCATCAGCATACTGATGACACCGGGCTCCACACCCCCTGATGACCCCTCCCAGCGGTCTCATATAGATGTTAAACAGCATTGAGGAGATGATCGACCCTGTGGAACCCCACAATTGAGATACCACGGGGCCGAGAGCAGTCCCCAAGCTGCACTCTCTGGGGACGGTCCTCCAAGAAGCAGTGAAGCCAGGCCAATGCAAGGCCCCCAATTCCCAACTCGGAGCGCCTCCCCAGGAGGATACCGTGGTCAATGGTATCAAAGGCCGCTGAGATGTCGAGGAGGACCAGCAGGGACACTTTGCCCCTGTCGGCCTCCCTCAATAGGTCATCGCACAGGGCGACCATTGCCGTTTCTGTACCATGGCGCGGCCTGAAGCCCGACTGAAATGGATCCAGGGCATCTGTTCTGTCCAGGTGCGCCTGAAGCTGGTCAGCCACCACCCTCTCAACCACCTTACTTAGGAAAGAAACATTGGCGATGGGCCTGTAGTTGCCAATTTCGTCCGCCGCCAAACTTGGTTTCTTTCTTGTATGACACCTTTGCTAATAAGAAATCATTGTCTTGCTCTACCCTCTGTTCAAACAGTAGCTTCTTGCCCAGAATATAAGTTATCAAGCAGGACAACCAAATTTTGAGGAAAATCTGTTTCTTTTAGAATGATTCATAGCTTTTCATAATTTTCTTCTGAAATTCTTTGGTAGGCTGTATTAGCCAACATATATCTGCAACATGATCTCTAGTACCAATTTCTTTTCCGACTTCACCTTGAAGTCTTGAGGTTTTCTTGCCCCAAATATGGTCAAAGTTTTCATGGTAAAACCTTGATCAGTTTGCTTGCCTGTGACATTAATGTAATGGTCCTGTGGCTACTGCACTTTTTGAGCCTCCTTTCTTGGGAGTTAGAATTCTATTGAATTTTTCCAGTCTATGGGCCATTGTCATGTTTTCCATATTGTTAGCATATTCTTGTTAGGATTTTGATGGATTTGGCTTGTATAGA